>NC_056728.1:430319858-430459858 GCF_019279795.1 Protopterus annectens
AAGAGTATGGAATTTGGTGGTGGGAGAAGAGTGTCACAAGGATAGGTGATAGGTCAGGGATGTATAGAGACATTTCTGAGGATAGGAGAGTGGTAATGGGATCATATTATGCCCTGAACAGAGGTTAACTACACAACATGATATGTTATGCAGAGGCAATTAAAAGAGTAAGCTATAGAAGAGCTAGAATGATAAAGGCAGGGAATTTCAATCTTGTATTAGAGGTGAGTTTAGATAGACTATATGGGATGGAAACCCTTCTGAAATGTCAAAAGAGTTTAAGGAAATGTTTGGAATGGATAGCAATACAAGGTGCATGGTGAGAAAAATGGGAGAGAGTGAAGTGGTTTACATGGGCAGCCAGGAGAGTAAGCAGGCAGGCAGGAAGGATAGGATATTAGTAGATTATGAAACCTTAAGCAAGGCAGAAATTATAAACATGTATAACAACAATGTGTCAGGTTACTCCTTGATTACAGTGTTAGGGAAAGGGGATAAGGAGGGCCCTGGCACAGGTTACTCCTTGATTACGGTGTTAAGGAAAGTGGATAAGGAGGGCCCTGGCACAGGTTACTCCTTGATTACGGTGTTAGGGAAAGGGGATAAGGAGGGCCCTGGCACAGGTTACTCCTTGATTACGGTGTTAGGGAAAGGGG
The DNA here is from genome assembly GCF_019279795.1 of Protopterus annectens. Taxonomy (NCBI): domain Eukaryota; kingdom Metazoa; phylum Chordata; order Ceratodontiformes; family Protopteridae; genus Protopterus; species Protopterus annectens. The sequence goes on from NC_056728.1 coordinate 430,320,515, forward strand.
ATAAGGAGGACCCTGGCACAGGTTACTCCTTGATTATGGTGTTAGGGAAAGGGGATAAGGAGGGCCCTGGCACAGGTTACTCCTTGATTATGGTGTTAGGGAAAGGGGATAAGGAGGGCCCTGGCACAGGTTACTCCTTGATTACGGTGTTAGGGAAAGGGGATAAGGAGGGCCCTGGCACAGGTTACTCCTTGAGTACGGTGTTAGGGAAAGGGGATAAGGAGGGCCCACAGGTTACTCCTTGATTACGGTGTTAGGGAAAGGGGATAAGGAGGGCCCTGGCACAGGTTACTCCTTGATTACGGTGTTAGGGAAAGGGGATGAGGAGGGCCCTGGCACAGGTTACTCCTTGATTACGGTGTTAGGGAAAGGGAATAAGGAGGTCCCCGGCACAGGTTACTCCTTGATTACGGTGTTAGGGAAAGGGGATAAGGAGGGCCCTGGCACAGGTTACTCCTTGATTACGGTGTTAGGGAAAGGGGATAAGGAGGGCCCTGGCACAGGTTACTCCTTGATTACGGTGTTAGGGAAAGGGGATAAGGAGGGCCCTGGCACAGGTTACTCCTTGATTACGGTGTTAGGGAAAGGGGATGAGGAGGGCCCTGGCACAGGTTACTCCTTGATTACAGTGTTAGGGAAAGGGGATAAGGAGGGCCCTGGCACAGGTTACTCCTTGATTACAGTGTTAGGGAAAGGGGATAAGGAGGGCCCTGGCACAGGTTACTCCTTGATTACATTGTTAGGGAAAGGGGATAAGGAGGGCCCTGGCACAGGTTACTCCTTGATTACAGTGTTAGGGAAAGGGGATAAGGAGGGCCCTGGCACAGGTTACTCCTTGATTACAGTGTTAGGGAAAGGGGATAAGGAGGGCCCTGGCACAGGTTACTCCTTGATTACAGTGTTAGGGAAAGGGGATAAGGAGGGCCCTGACACAGGTTACTCCTTGATTACAGTGTTAGGGAAAGGGGATAAGGAGGGCCCTGGCATAGATGGAGATGGAACCTGAGTAAATGAAGAGTCGTAGATCAGGCAGAGTGTTTACAAAATATGGTAGGGGAGGCAATTCAAAGGAAAACATCAGAAATGGGAGTGGCAGGAATTAAGGACTCAGACAGAATCAAGGCTGTTTAGAGGGCGGAAGTGATGAGATACAGAGGATGTCAAAATAGATGGCAGCAGGACTGGATAAGGGAAGCAGAGACGTGACTGATGGGCATTAATGTAAAGGAGTAAGAAGAGGAACAAACAGATAAAGAGGCAGTGAATAGGATGTACAGGATTAAAGGAATTAAAAGATGATCAAATACAGGTGGATGTGCAGGTAGATGAAGAAATAAGGAGGAAATAGATTTCAAAGCTGTCAGTGTAATAACTCAAATATTCAAAGGAGAGTGCAAGGCTGGCATGAGTGGAAACAAAATGATGAAGGAAGATTACCAAAAATATAGAGATAAGACAAATCAAAATAAAAAAATCAAGTGATAGTAGCCGAAATATATTTACTGCAATATGCCCAGAAAAGGGCTGAAATATTGGGTCTATATTACCACGTCAAAAGACGTGTTCATCAAACACGTCTTAATCGACACGGAAATATCACACCTTTAAAATTCTGAATGGCCGCTTCAGCAAATTTTTTTCCCAGGGGAAAAAATTGCTTGGCCGTCATCGGGGATTTGCCCTTTTCCCCACTGTAGTGCAATCTCAGAGTTGGTATATTTAGTTGGAGGGGTGGGGGAGAAGCCCCCCACTATGTAAGGTTTAGAAGTTTGTTTGTTTTTTTTGTGTACAGCTGAGCGATTTTTTTCCCCTAGGAAAAATTTTGCTGAAGTGGCCATTCGGGATTTTAACAGGTCAATATTTCCATGCCGATTAAAACGTGTTCAGTGAACACATTTTTTGACATGGTAATATAGACCTGAAATATTATCAGGTCCCATACAACTACCCTGTTTAATACAGCTCAAAGATACTCACACAAGGGTTAATTGAAAATATGCCACATACCATCATCTTCTATTAAAATTCTAATATCAGAAATGTTATCAAATAGTGTAGTATCTTCTGCCGAGAAGTGCTCATTGAACAAGTTCACCAATAATTCTCCAACATTCAGCACCTCACCTCGAACAAAAATCAGTCTGAAAAATTTTACCTTATTACCAATATATCTAACATAAGAATAACATTTCTTAGAGCAAGGGCTACTAACTAAATTATCTTAAAATTTAATTTTTGCTAATCTCAAAGAGGCATTTAACCTTCTGGTAATCAGAGGATGAGCACAGTGAAGGAAGGAGGAAAGAACAGATATTTAGAAAAATTGAAAAGACTGCACAAAAGTGTTGTTTTTACAAATGGCTAAGGAAAATAAAGTGGCACGATAAAGTGTGAGAAAGAGAAATCATTGGATAAGACAGACAGTTGTGGATAAAGCTGAACTGTCACTGTCTAGTGACTGCTGATGTTAACTGTAATTTCAGAATAACTGATAGGAAGCGGTATACACAACAGCAAATAGCAATAAAGGGGTGTGATAAAAAATGTGAGGATTTGATATATATATATATATATATATATATATGTGGCTTCCCTACTTACGGAGAAACTGTCAGGTTATCAGTTGGTGCTCATCGAGACCGAACCTACATTTCATCAAAATGGAGTGAAGCCATACAAAAAATCCACACACACACACACACACACACACACACACATACACACACACACACACACACACACACACATACATGTATATGCATATAGGTTTCACATGTATTGTCACTTTTATTGCCATCATGCAGAAGTTTAAGCAGTAGAATTGTTGTATGTGATTTACATCAAGTTATACTATAGTCAAACTGCAGGTGATCAACTATAAAGTCGAACTGGAGGTGATCAACTATAACCATAGTGCAGTTCATTTCCTTTTATGTACAATATTCATAGTTGTGCAACCATAGAATTAGTGTATACAAGCTTTGGGTGTGTGAGGGAAGAATCCCCATGTTAAGGGATGTGTGGAAGGCTGTCCCCACATTAAAGACTTTTGTGAATTTTTGTGCAAGGGAAGTTTTTTGTATGTAAAAGAGGGTGGTGGGTGTGGGCTTACAGCTTAAGAGACATTCTGCTGTGGGCACAGTTGATTGGGAACATATTGCTGACTTGAAAATTCTGCTGCAGAGGCAAATTGCTACAGGAAACCCACAGCAGTCATGGGGAATGTTGCAATGCTGTGCCCACACCCGGAACAATTGAATGCACCTGAGAGAACTGGGATGTGTGTAACCTGTCTGACATGCATCTTACACGGATGAACAATTAGGTGGAGGCCTGGCACTAGTGGTTGAAAGTGCTGCCAGGATGACCTGTTGTATGCTTCACTCACCTCGCCAAAGCAATCTTCTTCTGCTTTCGGCTTTTCACGGTTAGGGGTCGCCACAGTGGATCACCTGTCCGCTCATGATTGGCAGTGGAGTTTTACAGTGTAGAGTTGCCTGCCCGATGCCCAACCTTCCACAGAAGGCATGCACACGTACTCATGCCTAGGGCCAATTTAGAGTGTCCAATCCACCTACAGCATGTCTTCGGGATGTGGGAGGAAACCGGAGCATCCGGAGGAAACTCACGCAACCACAGGGAGGACATGCAGACTCCACATAAAAGGCACCCCAGGCAAGGATCAAACCAGAGAACCCCTTGCTGTGAGGTGGCAACGCTAACCGCTGCACCACCATGGCCACCCCACCTCGCAGAAGCAATAACAAACTTTAATGGATGCTTACAGAGAATTCCTGCATAGGGGAATCACTCTCAAAAAGCCATTGTGTCAGGAGCATCACCTAAAAATATATTGGAACATAAGTGTGACGAGGGCAGTGCCAAGGATTTCCTCTATGCTGTGGTACACTTCTATAAGTTGTAGTTACATAAGTATGTACTGTACACCAAGCACAATATCTATAATTTTTCCTGACACATTAATGAAAGCATTGCCCGTTTGAAATTGTATTTTCTCTGCCACTGACTTGCCCACTGGGCATCCTGCTGTGGATGTTCATCATACTGTCTGATGTCTTAAGGGCCCTGTTTTCTCTATGGCTACTTCCCCATACTTGTTACCTCAGCAGTGGGAACAACACTACATATTTCTCCATTCCCACAGTGACTTTGCCACAGTCATGTTTCTGCTGTAGAACTGCAGTTCAGCCATGTATTCCCAACTGACTGCCCCCACAAGGAAATGTCTCGCAGCTTATAAGCTGCACCTAAGGGTTACTCTTGGTGGCCATATTTAAAGTATAACATGGGGCAAGTAAAGTGTGTGCTTAGCTGTCATTTCCATAGTTCATTTAGGAGAAGTATGCCGCCAATGTGCTATTGAATTTCTGTTTAGGTTTAGAGTAGATTTAGTTTAGAAAGTGGATTTAATTAAGAGTTTCTTTACATTGAATGTGATTTGCTTATTGTTTATTTTTGTGTTTTAGTGATATTTGTATATTTGTCTGATTGCAAATGTAAAGCTATTGTTTGCCTTTGCAGTCATTAGTTTACAGCATTTTTGGTGTTCAGTGTATGTGATTGTAGATGAACTTGATTGCTGTATTGTGTTCATGTACAATCTTTCATATGCCCATACACAAACATATAGATAGATAGACAGACAGATATAGATATAGATATAGACATAGATATAGATATAAATTGTGATGGCTTGTGTATGAGAATAGGGAATGTACCTTTAAATGTACCTTGCCCCTGGAAAATTCCCACACTAACATAGAAAGGTGACTGTCCTGCTGGCTTGGTTCCATGGTGAAGCCCTGACTTTGTCCAAAGAAACCAAGGTCCAGTTAGTAGCACTGGTACTGCAGGGGAGGAGTGAAGGGGTGTGTCCTATTAATTTTTTTCCTGTAGAGGTAAAGAAGGTTACAGGCACACAAACGTGATGTGATGTCCCTGGTAAAGGCCAGAGAAACACCATTTATGCTTTGGGGGTAGCAGCAGGGCTGTTTAGAGGGAACATCCCTTGCAATTGTGAGGGTATCAGTCCATTGCACAGCCCTCCCTCTTGGTACTCAGTCATGTGTGGAAAGGGAACAGATCCATAAAAACAGAACAGATCTTGAATCACTCCTGATAATGGCCCTACCAGTCAACCCTTGCCTCCAGGGATGGGAAACAGAAGGAGCCTGGTGATCAACAGATACATATGGGCAAAAAGAACAAAAACAGTATAAAGGTAAGAATGTATTAGATTATTAACGAGAACTGAATTAACAGTTCTGTGATGTACAAACAGAGGTAGCCTGTAAGCAGCAAACTAGGAAGTGAGTCCCTGACTAGGAGCTTCAGGACTCTTGGAGTTCAACAAGCCCAATAAAAGCATCTCCTGAATGTCTACCTGGAGTAAACTCAAATGTAGATTTCTTTTAGTTTTGCTGAAGTTGAAGAGAAGGCTTGTTAGGTCCTACAGCAGTGACTTATTATAAAAACAGCGTCTTTGCTGGAAGGGTTGTATCAAACTTTATGGTGGGGATAACCCTAAGGTAATGTTTCTTGTTTTTTTTTTTCTGAAAGCTAAGTAAGATATAATCATGTTGCATTTTTTCCTGTGTTTTATGTCAGTCCTGCATTTAGTGTCTTTTTTCGGACTTACACTAGTGGACGGTGCAGGCAGTTTAGCCAAGAACTACCAAATACACCAGTCATCACTATGCTCTGCTGCCAAGTGCATAACCTATTTGGACCAATATTTCTCTGTAGAGCTATTAATGTTTCCCTGATGCATTTATGTTGCTGTTCCCAGATGTCTTACCAATAAGACTGTTGTTCCTATTGCTTTTTCTAGCATGCCTCCCTATACACACAACCTTCGAAGAACATCCAAAAAGCTTATGGAATTTAAGTAGAGACTGGCCAAAAGCTGGCACAACTGCAAAAGTAGTTGGTCAGACTGGCTGATTATTAGATACCACCAGAAATGCACAAGCACAAAAAAAAAAAAGTTGAGTGAAGGGGATGACCTAAGTTCTTATTTGTTGGTGTTTGAAAGCTACACCATGCAAAAAAAGTTAGATCAGAATGAGCAAAAATCATGTCTTCCTAGCTGACAAGAGAGGCATTACAGCATATATGGACAAGTAGGAGACTTAATACATAGGCAACAAGAAATGTAAAAACAAACTATTATCTAGCTTTAGGATAATTTCTGACATGCAAGCCATTCTACAACTGGGTATTTAAAGCTGAAAAAACAATAAGGGCTGACATATTTGACATGAAGCATAATTTAAAGTTTTACAAATTGTAGTAGTATACCAGTTTAATTGTGCATCTCCTATTGCTATGAAAAAGTGAATGTTTCAGTGATCCTAAGGATTTTGACAAGTTAGTAACTTTAGTAGAACTTACACCAGTTAATGGCACACTGTTTAAAACTGAATTGTCTAACCCCTTCTAAATCTTGAAGTAAAGTTGGAGTAAGAAATGAGCAGTTTTCTTTGAAACAAAATAAAGTCACAAGTAATGGGTTAATTCATTTCAAATGTGAGGGAAGGGTCACAAAGCTAAATTCTGTTCCACTAGTGCTGAAGAGAATGCTAGAAGAAGATGTGAAAACTGATGTGCAAGCTATAAATTTAATTGCTCCTATGAAATGTGTCAAGCCTACAACTAGAATAACTGAGTCAGCATTATGTCATTCTGTTACAACCAAGCTAGTGAAATGTCTTGCATTTTTGGAAAGAAGAGATTTCAAACTCTGGCAGCATGATTACCTTAGAGAAAGGTCCCCCGGTATATAATTGTAAGATTAGTAACACAGTGCATTATGGGAAAGAAAGAAATTCAAGCAGTTCTAGGAAAACTTTACATCCTGTGGCTCTAGACAGTGTCTTGACTCATGAAGTCATATCAGGAAAAGGTTTTCCCATTTAAGGCAATGTGGAATATGTGGAAGGAGGGAGAATCGATAGACACAGTGTGCCAGGTTGATAAGCCGATTCAGTACTAGACTGGGGATACAGCATGACAATGACACTCCTATAGAGACGGTCCCTATTTAATTCTGAGACCCATAACTGCAAGTCCTAGAATTATGAAAATAAAATCATGAAAAACTAAAAGGAACAGTGAATTTCAACAATTACTGCTCTCCTTTAAAGTTATTTTTGTTGGCAAGAAGCCTCCCCTGCACCCCCCTCAGTCTGAGAGGTTGCACTTCCACAACCCAATACTTATATATATGGACTTGTATTCCTATACAGTGATCTTGGACTCAATATATAAAAGTCCCCATTTTTACACAGTCCATCTCATTATTCCAGAATTTTTACTTATAAGTTTTGGAATTTTAAAGTGTTGTCATGCAGAGGTCCAGACTCCAAATCAAGAGAGAGGAATCAGCATAGAAACTACAAAATGGGCTAAAAGCTGGTTGTGGTTTGGTAGTAAAACAAATCTTGTGTGTTACTAGAGACCTGCCCCAGTGATACCACCGTAACCCAATACTGTAACAGATTTCAGTACAGAAAGTGAGGGTGAACTGATGGAAAATTCTGAAGTAAGAATCAGTACAAGACAAAAGTCTGCATATAGAGATACAGGAAGTCTGAGCTCACAAGCAAAGAGGGTGGCAGTAGAAGAAACACAGGATATAAAAGAGGACCCTCAGAGCACAGATTTGGTAAAGTACAGAGTTGTTAGCCCAACTGTGATAGTTTAAAGCAAAAAAATTCAGGTAAGACAGACTGTAGGCAACAAGTACCTGTAAATAAGAAAAATATAAGCCTAAAAAGAAATTTTGAACTGAGATACTCCTTATAGTGGACGACCAACATAGAGAAGGAAAAGAAAATGAGAAGGCGGTGTCAGCTCACACTAGGGCAGACGGATAGTAGCTTAAAAAAAAGAGAACACTCAAGAAGTTTATTCAGATTATAGGTTCATTAGTTCATAGGTAAGTAATAGGCTAGCTGCACTTGCAAGCCATTTTAAGCCACAACATCCCCAAATCCCAATTTCTAAGGATAAGACATATTTGCTCTTCTGAAAACTCCTATGATTTTTACCAACAGGATTTGAAAAACAGATTCCTTCAGAGGGGATATAATGTTCATAACATAAATGAGGCGAGTCAATTTGCTTCACAACAATCGAGACATTCTTTGTTACACTATATTCCCAAGGACAGTAATTCATTTGAGCCGGTTCGTCTTGTTACCACATTTGGGCGTAACATCAATATTTTTAGGCATATCATTAATCACCATTGGGACATTTTAATGAAAAATGACAAGCTTTATCACACTCTTTCCTCAAAATGTCTTTTCTCATACCGTAGAGGTTCTACGCTGGGCTCATATTTTAATCATTATAAACACAAGATGCCCTCCAATACACATCAGGTAAGTTTATTTGGGGATAAATTGGTGGGGTGCATTCCCTGTGGCCATTGTTCAGCATGTAATCATGTATTAAAGAGCAAAGCATTTACTAGCAGCAACTTTTCTAAGGTTTATGATATTTTATGGTTTGGAAACTGTAGCACTGTCTGGGTCATATATCTGGCTACTTGCTCCTGCTCTGCTTTTTATGTGGGGCAAATGTCTAGGTCACTGAGGGTTCGTATTTCTGAGTACCTCAGTGACATAAGAAATAAAAGGATGTAAAGTTCATTATTTAAACACACTATGACCCACACTACTGCCCAGTTTAACTTTATTATTGATAGGATCACAGGAAACAGAATGTCTATACTTGGTTGGCATACTATGTTAAATAAAAAAGAATCCAGTTGGATTATTAGGTTGGGAGGTTTGTTTAAACTTGGCCTGAATGAGGTTAACTAATCATCCAATGAGATGCTATTTTGCTATTAGGCTTACTATATAAATGTATATGTGCACTTGTTATTATTATAGCACTGAGGAAGGCTAATTTTTGGCCAAAACCAGTCTGCTGTTCATTTCATCTTTATTTTGGAGCTGCCACATTAAACTGTTTGGAATTTCACCCTTAGTGCTGGACATTTCTTGTTTTTGTTTATAGTAGATTTTCGGTGAGGTCTGCAGTGGGAGTGACAGATGTGTTTAAGGTGGAGGTGGGATTACATCAAGGATCAGCTCTGAGCCCTTTCTTATTTGCAATGGTGATGGACAGGTTGGCAGACGAGATCAGACAGGAGTCCCCGTGAACTATGATGTTTGCAGATGACATTGTGATCTGTAGTGAGAGTAGGGAACAGATGGAGGAGACCCTGGAGAGGTGGAGATATGCTCTAGAGAGAAGAGGAATGAAGGTCAGCAGGACTAAGACAGAATATATGTGTGTGAATGAGAGGAAGAATAGAGGAATGGTGAGGATGCAGGAAGTAGAGGTGGCGAAGGTGAATGAGTTTAAATACTGGGATCAGCAGTTCAGATTAATGGTGAGAATGGAAGAGAGGTGAAGAAGAGAGTACAGGCAGGATGGGGTGGGTGGAGAAGAGTGCCTGGAGTAATTTGTGACAGACGAGTACCAGTAAGAGTGAAAGGGAAGGTCTACAAGAGGGTAGTGAGACCAGTTATGTTATACGGGTTGGAGACAGTGGCATTGATAAAAAGGCAGGAGTCAGAGCTTGACGTGGCAGAGTTGAAGATGTTAAGATTTGCACTGGGTGTGACGAGGATGGACAGGATTAGGAATAAGTATATTAGAGGGTCAGCCCAGGTTGGAAGGTTTGGAGACAAAGCCAGAGAGGCAAGATTACGTTGGTTTGGACATGTGCTGAGGAGGGATGCAGAGTATATTGGGAAAAAGATGCTAAGGATGAAGCTGCCAGGTAACAGGAAAAGAGGAAGGCCTAAGATAAGGTTTATGGATGTGGTGAGAGAGGATATGCAGGTGGTTGGTGTGACAGAGCAAGATGCAGAGGACAGGAGGAAATGGAAGCAGTTGATCTGCTGTGGCAACCCCTAAAGGGAGCAGCCGAAAGAAGAAGAAGAAGAAGAAGTTTATAGTAGATTTTCTGTTTCCCATCCATAAATCTAAGTTGTGCTTGAATATGGATAGTGCTTTATTTTTTTTATGTTGGTGGGGAGTCTGTCCCACAGCAGCAGTATCCTCTGCAACATATACCTGTCCCCCCAAACCGTTCTTTTGATGTTGCGGAAGAGATTTAGATCACTAAAGCAATACTGATATCAGATATTGGAAAAGTTAAAATAGACAATGATTTTTGAATAGTCTTATCTTTTGTATACAAAAAAAAGAAACGTAGTTCCAGTGATTTCAAAAGAGGAAATTATGCTCTCCACCTCAAGACAAGCTACTGAAGAAAGCAACCACAAAGTATTGGACATACAGGTAACCCACATACATTTTAAAAAGTACAATGGGAAGATGATACTCAGCAGGGCAAGAAAGAATACAGCATCTTACCCCATTCTGAGTTAAATATGACCTCTTATATAGAGTAAGTAAAGGTACTGAGGAAATTATACATCAGCTGCTAGTGCAAAGAAATGTATGGGATACTAATAATGAAGTTAGCCCATCGACACAGGTTAGGCCATAAGCCTGGAATGGTGAAACCAAAGGCAAAGGAACTGGCCAGATTTTAATGACAGAGACAGAATATTTATGTATTTTCAGTTCAGAATGTCAAAAAACTACACACCATCCTGGATGTAAGACCTCTTTTAGTTCAAAGGGGTCTTACACCACTCTGGATGTAAGACCTGTTTGAGCCCCATGCCTCTTTAAAGGTGCCATTTGAAAGAATTGCTGTGGTCATTTTAGGGTCTTTAATGAAATCTGGCAAGGAGTGTGATTGCATGTCATTATTAATTACCTGTACTGCAATATTTCTAGAAACCTTACCATTACGCAAGGTTAATACTAAGACTATTGCCAGAGAACTGCTATTGTTATTTTCCAGAGTAGATATCCCTAAAGTGATACTCAATTACCAAGGCACCCCCTTATGTCAAGGACATTGCATCAGTTATGACAATGCTTTAAAGTTAAACAATTAAAAACATCAGTCTTCTCTCTGCAGACTGACGGATTATTAGACAGGTCCAATAAGACAGTGAAATTCATACTCAGGAGAGTTATTGATAAACATGGGAAGAAATGAGACCATATATAACCCTACTTACTGTTTGCAAAAGGAAGTGCCACTACCTAAAACTGGATTAACTCCTTTCAAACGACTACACTGCGGATATCCCAGAGGACTGTTTGACATTGCTAAGGTAAATTGTGAAGATGTGAAGGTACCATTTAAAGGCGTAATAAAACATTATGTTAGCTAGTAGGATAGACTAAACACATGTTTATATAAACAGAAAGAATAAATGCATTTAACTACAAAGTTAGGCAACCAGTAAAGATATAGATAGGGCAAATCTATCATTTTAATGTATTATAACCTTAAAAAAAAGTAGAAAGTTTTGTGCTGAACTTGCAAGCTGAAGTTCATACAGAAGGAATTAGAACATTTCTACCCAAAGTGCAGTTAGAGGAATGCTTGTGTAAAAGTTCAAAAGCAAAACATAGGTTCATAGGTTCATAGGATGGTACTAGGCTATCGGCCCTAGGGCCTATACAAGCCTAGCCATAACAATTCCCTGGATATTTCTTCCCACAATATTTACTTCCCTGGACCCTTGTCTAGCAGGGTGAATGACGTGATCCCCGGGGTGAATTTCCTATCTGCCATCCAATCATCAAGGTTCCTTTTGAAGAGGGCCAAGGAGGCACTCTGCTTGACATGTATGGGCAGCCTATTCCAGAGTATGGGGAGTCTCTGGGTCAGGAACCTATCCCGCCAGCATGTTTTGTTCATTGTAATGACAAAGTTTAGATCCCTGGAGTGTGTGGCTCTGAGGGATTGGGATTTCTTTAAGTGGAGCATGTCCAACAGCTCAGATATATTTTCATTAGGGAACAAAGAAGTGTTCTCAGACATGCCTTGTAGAATTCACCTGACAGAACATAAGCTGGAGATAATACCTGGAAGGAAAGTTAGACTGAGACCTCACATAATAAAAGAGTCACACAAACAATTAGTAAGAGAAATTCTAAAGATGCTCAACCTAGGAATGCCAGTCCCAAAATGAATGCAGTAACATAGTAGAGCAGCTGCCTAAACTAGATGGAAGTATTAGATCATGTAGCACCTTTAAAAAACCAAATAGCATAACATAAGTTTGACAGTGATCACACACCCAGAAATGGTGAATTGACAGAGAACCTAGCAAACTCCAAATACTTGACAACTCTGGATTTGATGAAGGGGCATTGGCTGATACTCCTTTTTCCTCTACTAAAGAAAATCATGTTTTTAACCCCTGAAGGTCTGTTTTAGGACACATTGCTACCTTCTGACCTTCATGGAGCTCTAGCCTCATTTAGGAGATTGATGACTCAAGTATTGAAATCCTGCATTCAATATGATGCTGAATATCTGGATGATGTAGTCATTACTTCAGGGAACTGGCATTATCTGTTACCCAGAGTGCAATCTGTGTTACAGGATATACCTCAGGCAGACTTAACTGTGACTGTTAAGAAAATCGGGCATTGTGGAAGCCTACTATTTCTTTCCTCCCTGCAGCTGACCATCAGCTGCCACATGTTCCTCCCCTTACTCACCCTGTTAACTGGATCTGCCTTAGCCTTCCCAGGCTCAACTGCAGACACGTTTGTGGTCAGTGAGAAGCCCAAGGATGCTGCTGCAGCATCATACTCATGTCAGGGATTGGTCTCTGACTCTGTCTTCTTCAAAGCAGCCTTGCCAGCTCTAGGATCTCCATGCATGCCAACTAAGCAGCTCACCATTCATGCAGCACACAGCTGGCCAGGATCATACCATGGTTATTGCAGTGGGCCTAGTCTGCCTCCCCTCCCTGAGATGGATGAGCCAAAATTGGCCACTTGCTCATATCCACCCCCATGATCTTTCTGGGAGATCTAGGTAATGTATCAGCCAGATAAAGAAGTTTGCCTTTTACAGACCATTTTGAAGTTGTACTTTTGCGGTTTAAGCATCATTCTTTACAATATTTCTGGAGCTAAATGCATAGGCTTCTTTAAAATAGTAACCAGAGGTTGATGATCAGTTTCAATTTGAATAACCCGACCATAGATATAATCATGAAACTTGGAACATGCAAACACTATTGCCAAAATTACTTTCTCAGTCTGAGCACATTGCATTTCAGTTTGGGTATGTGTTCTAGATACATAGGCTACTGGTCTGCCCTCTTGAAGAATAACTCCACCAAGACCAAATTTTGAAGCATCGCAGGAAAGAGTTACTGGTTTGTTGACATCATAGTATCTTAATGTAGGTGGAGTAGCAATTTTCTTGGTAAGGTCTTCAAATACTTTATAGTAATGCTCTAACCATGGCCATGTAACATTCTCATGTATTAGCCCTCTCAAAGGTGCTGTCAACTCACTGAAGTCTGGTATGAACTTGACTAAATAGTTGACCATACCAAGAAAAAGTTGTAGAGCTTGCAAATTATCTGGTGCTGGCATCTCAAGAATGGCTGCTTGCTTGGACGGGTCTGGTCTCAAGCCAATGATAGAAAATAAATGACCTACATATTTAACTTCTGGTAGTCTGACTTTGCACTTTAGAGGGTTAAGCTAAATTCGCTTCACGTGCTCTGTCTAGGACTCTCTTAAGATTTCTGTCATGCTCTGCTTCACCATTGCCTCTGACTAATAAATCATCTACTATTACGGCACAAGGATAACCTGAAAGAATTTGCTCCATTGTATGCTAAAACACTTCACTTGCAGAATTTATTCCAAATGGCATCCTAAGAAATCTGTATCTTCCAAATGGGGTACTGAACGTAGTCAGTAATGAAGATATGAGATCGAGCATCACTTACCAAAATGAACTTTTTGCATCTAAGACAGAAAAAAACAGTGGCATTTTGTATTAGAGCTGCAACTTCTTCGACTATACGCATGGGATGATGCAGTCTTTTTAATACTTTGTCCAAGTCTCTTGGGTCAATGCATATTCTGATTTTGTCTGAGCCTTTTTTGTGAGCTGTTACCATGGATGACACCTATTCAGTAGGTTCTGTACCTGGGCAAATTACACCTTGCTGCACCATTTTGTCCAGCTGAGCTTTAACTTTATGTTGCATAGCTATCGGAACTTTTCTTGCAAGTCTAACCACTGGAATGATCTCTGGGTCTAACTTCATAGAATACACAACTGGAGGTTTGCCCAACTTGTCATTGAAACACCAACATAATCTGAAAAAATAGTGTTAGTGAAGCTGGAACTGGGACATGTGGTTATTTGATGATCTTCTTTGGTAAAAGAAAGCAGATTCATTCTCAAACTGTCTCCCAATAATGACTGCACAGGTCTTTGACTACAGAGAATAATAAGCTATAACAGTTCTTGACCACATAACATGAAAGCATTACTGAGCCTTCAGTTTGAATTTCTTCACCTCCATAAGAAACAAGTTTTGCACAACTGGTCACATTTAGTTGTTCACCAGCTCTCACCTTAGCAAATGTGTCTGCTGACATAACATTACACTTTGAACCAGTGTCTACTTTGAGCTCGGTAGATTTACCACTGATCTTGACAGTACAAAATACTTCATTCTTTGCCAATAAATCTACTGCATCAGTCTTTTAACCAATCACTGATACACCACCTACATAGAAAGCAGACTGTTGCAGTTCAACTTGATCAATTTGCTTTTTCAAAAGACCCTTCTTGATAACAGTATGAGGCTTACTTGATTTACAACATTTTTGAAAATGGTTCCATTTCTTACATTTATGGCATTGCTGACCAAATGTTAAGCATTTTTCTCTATTAGATTCATGGTTGGCACCACATTTGTGACAGTTAACAACAAAGCTTGACTTGGGTTTTGCTGATTCACCCTTGTAAGGCACTGAGTATGCTCCTTTAACTGAACTAGTCTTAGAACTTCAAGAAAAAAACTGCAGACTTGTCTCACACCTTGTGTAACTTTTGTAAAATTAAAAGGAAAACCACAAGTAATGGTGAAGCACTGTGCCACACAAAAAATACTTTAATCCACTGGTTTAGCGCTTTCAGCCCAAAAATTAGCCCTTCATCAGAACAAACTTAAAAAACTGTCCCATTTTTATAGCATCATCAGTACACATCAAACCAATCAGATCTCAGTTTTCTTAAAACTTAATATAAAAAATATATACATGTGTATAAAATACATCCTAAATAATGCATTCATTTTAACAAGCATATAAACTGTTTACATTTATTATAATAGGCTTTTCTTTTCAATACAGATTTATAGTTGACACCATTGTTAAGCCCTGGTGCCCTGCATGCATCCAAAAGAACCTGCCATTTGAACTCTTTAAAATCTAGTTCCCCTATCTGTCTCCATTAAAATCCACTGGAACATGATCTATAACTGTGAAAAGAAATTTAATACTGTCATTGTTACCCACACAGTTTAAAGGGTGCTTATAAAGAGCATTGTCCAAATTTCTCTTTCTAATGCCATAATAATGTTCATACATCCTGTTTTTAAGTTACCTATTGGTCTTCCTAATATAAAACGAAAAACAGGTGAAGCATTTTGCCGTGTATACCACAAAAGTACCACCAAAAAACATGTAGTTGCCTTGCTTTATTTGTACTCAATGTGCCCTTTTTGCTCTTTGTTATATTTGTTTTCCTCATTTAATCTCTTTTCATGCCCATTATATTTTCTTGTGCTTGTTTTGACTCTAAACATGCTCATTTTATTTTAACCATGCTCGTTTTGCAATTCTGAGGTAATTCTGAACCCTTTATGTGCTTTTCTGATGCTCATTTTTTTCAAATATTTTAATTTCAAACATTTTGTTTAATTAATAAAGTTTTTTATGCTTCTCGTTTGCTTAATAAACATTTTCGTGCTATTCATTTGCTTAGTAATACTTTTTTTGCCCTTAAAATGCTCCATTTTATCTTTTTTATAAAATAAATTGTGCAAGTTTTCATTACCTTTAGTTCATTTCTGGCCCTTTTTTGCATTCGGTTCACTTAGTTTGCCTTCACTATTAGCTCTGCACTTCATGGCTCTGAATAGCACGCTCTGGAATCCCGGTTCTGACACCATGTTGCTCGTCTAGTCAGGATGAATTACATAAACATTGTGAATTTTGTTCAAGCAGCTTTATTATATACAAACATAAACATATATACAAACTAGTTGTCTCATGCATAGATGTTCACACTCTGGCAGTACTCACAAAATGGCACTGAAGCTAGCACATGCCTGCTATTTATATATGCATGTTCAGGTCTTAGAAATGTTTCTTAAAGGTGCAACACATATGTTATTCTATGCCATCCCTACACCATACCTCAGAATATCTCTTCCTGTAACACTATCATTACACAAGATGCTCACTCACGACTACATTTTTCACACCCTTTACTCTGTCAACAAAATACCCGCATTGGTGGTGCTGCGGTAGCATTGTCGCCTCACAGTAAGACGCTGTCCGGTTCAATTCTCAGCTAGAGCGTCTTCTGTGTGTAGACATGCGTGAATGGGCGTACCTTCGTTGAAGGTTGTGCGTCAGGGCTGGTAACTTGGCATGTAAAAATCAACTACCAATCATTAGTGGACCGGAGTTCCGCTGTGGCGACCCCTAACCGGGAAAAAGCCAAAAGACACAACAACTCTGTCAAAAAAATGACTATTCAACAGAGTGAACATAATCTGCACAGGAACACACAAATATATAATCATAATATTTGGTTTGCCCATTTGGCTGAATACAATGTAGTTGTATGTCCATTTGGTCCAAGTCCATTTAGTTAAATGTGTCCCTGTTATACATAGTTGTTTAATACAGAAGTATAAATATATTAAGAAGTTTTACCTGGTGATCAGTGTTACCTGTACATAATCATTGTTATTGTGGTTTCTCTTTGCTTACAGGCAGTGATGCTTTATGTGTTGTCTTGTCCATCCATCCATCCATTCATCCATCCATCATCACCCCTTTCTCCTTTTTGCACACGGGGTCAGGGTATCACTTCAACAGTGACAATCATCTAGAGCAACGGTTCACACTGCCAGGTGGCTAGCCCTACTGCCGTTGTTCTTTCATGCCACTCATTCACATCTAGGACCAATTTAGAGTATCTAATCCACTTACTGCATATCTTTGGAATGTGGGAGGAAGCCAGAGCAATCAGGGAAAACCCACATGAACACAGGGAGGACATGCAGACTCTGCATAGAAGGCACCCCAGCTGAGAATCGGACCAGAGAGTCTCTTGCTGTGAAGCGACAATGCTATCTGCTGTACCACTTTGTTGCCTGTGCTATAATTGTGGAATTAGTATATTTAAGCAAAAGGATGTGGGGGTAATGCCCCCATATACGAGTATTAAGGGGATTTGAACACTTGCATAAAACTCTTTCTGAAACATTTTCCTTCTCTGCTGTTTTTACTTTATGAAAGTTCAATAAATTGGCAATTCTACTCAATGGACATTCAGCTGAAATGGCTTTCAACTATTTGGATGCAATTACTTAGAATTCATCCACATATGCATTTAACCAAATGCAGCACACACACACACACACACACACACACACACACACACACACACACACACACACACTCACATAGCTAGATAAATAGTTAGATAGATAGATAGATAGATAGATAGATAGATAGATAGATAGATAGATAGATAGATAGATATCTCTATCTATCTATCTATCTATCTATATATAGATAGTGACTCTCTCTCTCTCTCTCTCTCTATATATATATATATATATATATATATATATATATATATTTATTTATTTATTTACAGTTTGTTCACCGGGAAAGTTCATTGGGCCAAAATAGCCCATTTTCAATGGAGGCTGAGGGAGAAAAGCTCCACATACATTTATACAATTGTAAGTTTACAAGTAAAATATGAGATATTACATAGTTTAAAGGAAATAACAGATATGCAAAGGCATAGAAAAAATTTATAATAAACAGTAAATCTAGTTAAACAAAAAAATCATAGAGAATACAATATCAGAGCATTTAGAGGCAGTATCAACAATATCAAGTTGTTAAAGCATAGTATAAAACATTTGAGGTCTATGCTTGCCCAACTGTATTTAACAATTGTAAAGTAATAAGGAATACTGGGTTGTGAATCTTACTAGTGTATACGTATGCTAGAATTAATAGGGAAAGAATGAGAGAGGAAGGTAAGAGTGGAGGTGAAGATGTAGTAGAATAAAATGAGAGGATGGAGAGTAGGGAAATAGAGGTAAAATAGAGAGAAGTCAGGGAGGGTAAGAGCATGAGCATCCCAATGAGATAAGAGCTGGGAGTGGAGCAAGGTCTTAAAGGCAGAGTGGTTGTTGGTGGTACGAATGTGTGGTGGAAGAGAGTTGCAGAGTCTAGCTAGGGAGAAGGATAATAGAAATTTACCAGGCCTACATGTGGGTTTATACACTTCTAACAGGTACTGATTGTTGGAACTGAGAAGTCTATCTGGTAGATGCATTTTGGGGGTAGAAGCGAGGAAGGGACAGAGGGAGGGTTTGAAGATGAGTTTGTGTGCATTAGCTAATTGGATCTAGGAGAGATAGTTAGGCAATTCTAGTCAGTTCAAGGTGTGGAGGGTGTCGCAGAGGTGAGAGGAAGATTTAGATCCTGTAGAGAACTTAGCGATATTTTGTAGCAGGAGACTAATTTTATCTTTAGGGAGGACTGAAGGTTGTAAGGAGAGGGGCACCGTATAGTAGGGAGGGAATGAGGTAAGTGGGGGAGAGGCTATGCTTAGTTGAAGGGGTTAGATAATGACAATGGCAGTAAAGCATACCTAGTTTTTGGTGGGTTTTCTTAATATTAGTTTTTAGGTGGATATAGCATTTGAATTGCTCCTCAATAATGACTCCTAGAAGCTTTGTATGGGGTACAATTTCTATAGATGTCTTTTTTTGGCTAGTTATGGTAAACGACTTTTTGTCAATTTTGGAATATTTAGAGGAAGTGAATAGCATAATTTTGGTTTTAGATGCGTTTAGTGTAAGGCGATTATTTAGCATCCAGTGCTCGGTGGAAGAGAATGCTTTTTGAGTTAATTCCTTGAGATTGGGGAAGGATTTGGCAGAACAAACGATTGTGGCATCATCTGCATATTGTATGAGTTTGGTGTATGGGATGCAGTGATGGAAGTCATTAGTAAAGATGTTAAATAGTAGTGGACCTAATATAGAGCCTTGAGGAACACTTGTCAGAGTGTTAAGGAAGGAGGAAGTGCAGTTTTTCCACTTGACGGCTTGTTGTCTGTCAGAGAGGTAACTGGAAAACCAGTTGATAGAGGAGGGTGATAGACTGAGATGAGACAGTTTGGACAATAGATGATTGCAAGAAACAGTATCAAAAGCCTTAGATAAGTCTAGAAGGGGGGTGGTTACAATTTTACCAGAGTCAAGTACATGTTTGATGGTTTTCGAGGAAGGATAGGAGAGCAGTAATGGTGCTGTGTCCAGGTGTAAAAACCATGTTGTGTGGGAGTAAGCAACTGATTGTTTAAGATGTAGGGTAGGAGTTGTAGGTGAATACATTTTTTGAGAATTTTAGAGAGCAGAGAAAAGATGGTTATTGGATAGAAATGTGAGATATCAGTATTGTTGCCCCCTTTATTAAGGGGAATAATATATGCTTTTTTCCAGAGTAGGGGTACATATGATAATTGGACTGAATGATTGATGAGGATAGAGATGGAGTAGCCATCAGCAGCTAATTTAAGAAAGTTAGATGGAAGGTCATTGGGGGCATTTGAGCAATGTTTCAGTTTTTGTATGAGTTTTTTAATGGTGGAGGTAGGAATAGGTTTGATAGTAAAAGGGGGAATTGGGAAGTAGTGGTGTTTCAAAAGGTCAAGTTAAAGGAGGTGGGAGGGGCTGAAGTTGTAACATTATTTGGAAAGGATGAGGTGAGGCTGGCTATTGAGTTGATGAAGAAGGAGTTGAATTGGTTGGCTAAGGAAAGATCAGGGGTGTTGGGATCAGGGCAGGGGTTGTCATTCTTGCCAGGATAGAGGAGGGAAGAGATACTATTCCAGGAATTTTGGGGGTTTGCTTTGTGGTTGTTTTGTAGTATGGAATAGTAGGATTTCCAGTCAGTGGCAATTTGTTTTTTAACTTTATTACAAAGTTGCTTATATTTGGTCAGGGAGATGGGAGTTTTATATTTCAGGTGTTGCTTCCATGTTTTGTCTCAGAGATGCATGGAGGTTCTAGTTTCCTTGGTTATCCAAGGGACAGTATTGCATTTAACTCTTTTAGTTCTGGGGGGAGCAAAGTTCTTTAACAGGTTAATGAATGTAGTATTAAAGTAGGTAACAGCATTGTACAGGGAAAGGGTTTTTAAGGGGTTCCAGTTAGTGTGTTTAAAGAGTCAGAGAAGATTGGAGGGTTAAAGTTTCTGAATGATCGAGAAGAGATGTAGTTGTGACTTAGGTGTAAGGGGGCAGATGAACGATGAGTGAAAGCAGGGAGATGATCACTAAGTGAGTCAGGTAAGGTTCTACCATTAGAGATTAAGTCATCATCATCATCAGCCCCCTTTTTCTAATTTTTCTACATGGGGTCGGGGTATCGTGTTAACTGCCACCAACTCTATCTATTCAGTGCCACGCTCCTGCCTTCTTCAACACTCATGCCTGACTGTCGCAGATCTTCTTTCACACAATCCATCCACCTCTTTGCTGGATGTCTTCACTTCCTCTTACCTTCTTCCTGACTGTCCCAAATCTTTCTCACTAGATTGTGTTCTGCTTTTTTAAACATGTGCGCAAACCACCATAATCTGTTCTCTTTGATCTTTTCTGCAATTGGAGCTACTTTGACTTCTGCTCTTATGTCCTCATTTCTTCGTCTGTCCCACTGTGTGCATTCTGTCACCTTTCTCAGGCACTTCATGTCCATCACCTCTAGCTTCTTCAACTGTTCTGCCTTTACTGCCCAGGTTTCTGTACCATACAGTAGTACTGGTCACAACACTGTTTTGTACACCTTACTTTTCAGCTTCTTTGGCATTCGTCTATCATAGACTACACCTGATACTCTATGCCAGTTGGCTGCAGCTCCTC
This sequence comes from Protopterus annectens, assembly GCF_019279795.1. Taxonomy (NCBI): domain Eukaryota; kingdom Metazoa; phylum Chordata; order Ceratodontiformes; family Protopteridae; genus Protopterus; species Protopterus annectens. The sequence continues at coordinate 430,341,666 of NC_056728.1, forward strand.
TGATTCTAGCTTTGACCTCTTCATTCAGACTACCCTTCTCCTCAACTACTCCTCCCAGATACTTGAAGCTGTTTACCTGTTCCACTATATTCCCTTCTAGCTCTATTCAATGTTTCTTCTGATTTCCCCAGTTTGCTGCCATTACCACCATCTTATCTGTGCTTAGTTTCATCCCATGTGCCTTCAGATTTGCATTCCATTCTCCAATCCTTTGCTGAAGTTCTAGCTCAGAGTCAGCCTGTACTCTCACATTGTCTGTATACAGCAGCTTTGATGATCTGTCCCTCCAACTTGCTTGATAATGTCCATCACCAGTATGAACAGCAGTGGGATCAGAGCTGAACCCTGATGTACACCCACTCCCACTGGAAACCCCTCTGTGAGGCCGAACGCTGTTCGTACTTGAAAAACAACAGGTTTGACTTCGGCAACCCGAACTGAACTTAACAAACTGAAACGGTGACTGAAGCGAAAAATGGAAGGACCACAATGGCAAATAATTCTTTAGCTTTCTTCCACTTTATTAAATCGTGGACTTCTTCAGAAAAACGTTCGTACTTGAGTCACTGGGTCCTTGTACATAGACTGCACTAATTCTACCAATGTTTCTGGGGCTTCAAACCACCACAGTACTGCCCAGATAAGCTTTCTTGGGACCTTGTCATATGCTTTCTCCAAGTCTAGGAATGCCCAGTTGGACTCTCTCTTCATCTCTAGCTTCTTCTCAAGTATCTGTCTCAGTGCAAACATCTGGTCAATTGTGCTGCATCCTGATCTGAATCCAAACTGCTCATCTCCCATCTTACATTCTTCTACTATGTGTACCCATTTAGTGTCTATATTAAATCAGCGAACGCTTAAAAAAGCAGATGCTGATTTATTGACCCCATGTAAGCGAAAGCTTACAATCCCAAACACTTAAAACAGCGATTTTTTTCCCAGGGAAAAAATCGCTGTTCCGAAAAAGAAAAAAAACTTTAAAACATTACATAAAGTGGGGGGCTTTGCCCCCCCCACATCCCTGACGTGAGGGGCTGTGCCCCTCACACACCCCTACTTAAATATACCAACTCCAAGATCGCACTACAGTGATGAAAGCGGCAAAATAATGAAGGTGGCCAAGAGATTTATTTCCCAGGGAAAGAATTTGCTGATATGCCATTTCAGTATTTTTTCGTTTCGTGCTTTCAAGTTCGATCAAGAGGCATTAGAAAGAATGCGTCTTCGATCATATAATAGGGAACCTCCATTTATCAATCACCCTCTCCAGAACTTTCATGCGATGTGATAGGAGTTTGATGCCTCTGTACTGACCACAGTTGTGGATGTCCCCTTTTGTTCTTATACACTGGCATGAGTATACTTATTTTCCAGTCATCTGGGATATGCCTTTCTCTCCACACTGCTATTAGTACCTTCAGGTGCCATTTCTCCCCTATCTCACCCAACATCTTTATCATATCTGCTGTGACCTCATCTGAGCCTGCTGCTTTCCCTAACTTCATCTTACTTAGTGCTGTTCTTACTTCTTCTAAGGTGGGCACCTCATCTCTCATCTTCTCTCATCGTAGGCTGTTTCTGGGGCAGTACAGCTTCTGTGGGGTTTTCTTCATTCAGACGCTGCTGGAAATACTCCTTCCATCTGCCTTTGATGTCCTCTGGGCTGGTGAGCAGGTTGTTACTGGCATCCATTATGAATGGTGTCTGACTATCTTCTTTATCTTTCTGTCTTTGCTTTGCAACCTGATATAGTTTCTTTGTGCCCCTTACTGGGCTTACTGAGTCACTTTCCAGAAGTTGGTACACTGCTTCCAATGCCCTATTCTTTGCTATTGCAACTTCTTTATTAGCTTCTTTGTTAGCCAACCAGTAGTCCTTCTTACCCTGGTCAGTCTTTTCTATCTCCCACTTCTTCCTGCACTCCTTTCTTTTGATGACTTCCTGGACTTCTGCATTTCAGCACCAGCTTTCATTATGTACTTTATTTCCATACCTGGCTCGGCCAAATATCTTTTCTGTAGTCATAACACATGCTGTTTTTAGGCACTGCCATTCTTCTTCAGCTCCACCTATTTCATCCTCTTCTTGGGGTGCTAGAGCACTGAGTAATTCCCTGAACTGTTGCATTTTCTCTCCAGTCAACTTCCAGGTCTTCAGTATGGTCTCAGTTGACCTTAGAGCCTTCTCTGACCACTGCTTGCAGCTGATTGTGGCAACTAGTGGTTTATGCTGTGGGCCGACTGTTTCACTGGGTATGACTTTGCAATCATGGATACTGCCCCAGTGTCTTTTCCTTACTAGGAGGAAGTCTACCTGAGTTGCGTGTTGACTACTCTTGTATGTGATCTTGTGACTGTCTCTCTTTCTGAACCATGTGTTGGCTACTATCAAGCCATTTGCCAGACAGAAGTCTAGAATGGCTGCTCCTTCTTTATTATTGTTGCCCCACCCATGTGGACCCAGGCAGTCCTTATATCCTGTTCTGCCTGTCCCACTATGTGCACTCATGTCACCCATTATTAACACCAATTCATGTTGTCCTGCTTAGTAGGTCCTGCAACTGCTGTCTGGATGCACTCTTTTCCTCACTATCACAACCCTGTTGTGGGGCATAGGCTTAGATTATAAATATGATTATGAACACTGCCGTATCATTACACTAGAGTCTGACTGCTATGAGTCTGTCATTAATTCTGATGATATCCCTTACTGCCGTCTGAAGCCTCTCTCTCACCACAATTCCTACTCCATTTCTAGCCTGGCCTCCACCTGAGTAGTAGACTCTGGATCCCAAGCCAAGTGGCTTTGCTGCACTGCCCTTTCATATAATCTCTTGGATACATAGGATGTTCAGCCTCCTCCGTATCATCATGTCCTCCACTTCCAAGCTGCATCCTGTCAGTGAACTTACATTAAGCATAGCAATTCTCAGTTCAGGTTTGGCAGGTTGGTTAGTATTATATCCAGCTTTTGCTCAACAGAGCTATCTCAGGTAACCCAGGCTGGGCAACTAGACACCAGCCAGCCAGTAGCTTATTGACTCAGGGCTGCTGGGCTTTATGGCAGGCACACACTGGCCAACAGGGGCACATATACCCCTCCCACCGTTAGCACGGGTCCCTGGAATGGGTCAAAGTAGGCCGGGTCCTCAACCCACTTATCACTGGTAACTACCCATGCCTATTTTTGGCGACATTAGTCAACATGACACCTAGAGCCATATTTTACACCGTTGAGTGGTTAGCCCTGCCATGGCGTGCAGTCTGTGGTCCATGTTAGGATACTGCGCACCACAGTAGATGCCCAAAGCAGTTGGTCTGTACAACTCTTCCCCCTATAGGGCACCATGTATATTCTGTGCTGCTGCCTACAGCTCCATTCATTGGTGAGTTTGAGATGGAAACACTCAGCATGTTTTTCAGACATGGGAGAGACCCCACAGAGACCCAGGGAGAACATGCAAACTCCAAACAGGCATTGGTCAGAGGTCAGGATCGAACCTTGTACCTTGTACATGGTAAGACCTTAACCACTAAGCCTCTTGGTCCCTGTAGCCATCTGGTCTGTACCATTAGAGATTAAGTGAGGGTGAGACACTAGTATCCAGTCCAGAATGCTACCATTACAGCTGTCTTTAGAGGGTCTGGTAAGTGAATTGATTAGTTGTGTGAAGTTATAAAAGTTTATATTCTTGGAGGTGGTAGGAGATTGTATAATAGTCCAATTAATATTAACGTTGCCTAGTATTATAGTGTGTTTATATAGTATTATAGTGTGTATATATGTGTGTGTGTATTGTTTCTACGAAACAGTGATACTAGAGTGATAACATTTTGTACAAAACTAGTTACAATTCTCTTCCATGCACTGATTGTGGTGAGCTTACATCAGGTTTTGCACCTTGAAGTTTAATAAGCATGACGGAGGTATTGATTATCATGCGGCTGCAGCAGCCTACAGATACAGTATCGCTGCACTGCACCTTTGCATGGCGAGCTTCAGACTAATAACTTGTAAACAAAATAAACAGTGATGAACACTCGTCAGTTATATGCACTAACAATTTATGTTTGCCAGGTATAGCAGTTATTTAACAAATTAACTTTTAAGCAGGTTTAAAGCCTAGTAACAATTTTCCTTTAGAGTAGATTTAGCTTTCTGAGAACCTGATGTAGAAAAAAGAAAGAGTGAGAAAATGAAGAATAAAAAATGCTAGTAAGTTTTATAGTCAGCTGCTATTGAAATGTCGACTGTTTTCCAGTCCTTCTGTCTCTCAAGCAAGAAAATTCATGGTGTACTCAGGGGAATAAGACAGAAACTCTGATCTCCATCCATTATTAAGTGAGATGATTATAAGTACCCAGTGGGGTGCTATTGGGGCCCTCTGTCCATTAACTTGAGTTCACAGAGAGTCTTTTAGCATAATCGTCTAAGCCACAATGTATTAAGAAGCAGTTACTGTGACTCTTGTGAACATCACCAACCACTTGAATGCTGATTCACTACTTAAGAAGCAGGAACTTTCAACCATCATGTCCATGTAATTTGCCTGCATTAGCATAGTTTTCTCAGCTTGGCCCAAGACTGACATTTACTGTAGCGCTGTGTGTATTAATTCTGCAGATTTACAGCCCTTCCAACCAATTCTTTTCAAGTTAATCACAATCAAGAAGGATCTAAATTTGAACATTTTTTTTTCAAATTACTTTAGAAAAACAACTAGGCATTTGAATTAGAAGTTATCTGTTTGCATGCATATTTGTTAGCAAGTCACTCATTTTTTATACATCTTTATATGACAGTCTATTTTTTGTAAAGATCAGTGGCAGAAAGGAGGGCATTTCTAAGAAGCAGCAATTTGGCATTTGCCAGAGAATGTCATGATAAGACTCTCCTTCCTCCTAACTGTTAAATTAAGTAAAGTAAATATGCAATTATGTGATTAACAGTGCAGTTTAAAATGTTATGGTAATAGCCTTCACTTTTTTTCTTGGACATGAGTGAAGGGTGCTATAACACTAGTGTAAAGTAACATTATGTACTGTGTGCATAACATATTTGGCATAGTACATGCTAAGTACTGATGAGACGGAAGCTGTAAGAGTAACTTCTCAAAAATAAACAGTATCTTCTTTGGCCAACTGCAAGCTCTGTCAGTCTCTTAACATATTCTTGTATACATAACCAGTCAATTTTTACTAATTAAACAATGCATTCATTTATGAATATATTCATTTATTTCAGTTTTTCTTTCTTATTTTATTTGTTTGTTAACCAGGTAAGCCATGCAGCCACAACTGCCTACTTTCATGGGTGACCTAGAACTGCTCTTTTAAATGGTCTTATTGTTACACCATATCCAAGAGGAAACTGAGAAAATTTAACATGTGACTACAAGGCAACGCTTGCTGGCAGCTCATGTTTACATTTAACCCTTTGAACTGAAGCCCATTTTTAGAGATGAACCGAGGAATAATGATCCAACATGCAGTGACAATGTTACATACATAGGAACAGACAGATAAATGCTCACACAAATATGTCAGTAATACAGAGAAAGTACTCGTAATCGGTGTTCAGCAGCTCTTAATGTGCTGAAGGCTATACTCTGAGTATCGATTAAAATATCACAGCATTCGATAATCAGGAGCAGGCAGACAGTTATGTTGTTCAAGATCATATATACGGTAGCAGACTATGTATTAAATATATGCAATATTTACATTTACATATATAGCTTATCCAAGTGATTGCATGTGTAATGCAGGTGAGCTGGAGCACAACGGAAGTTTGGGTAGATAGATAATAGAGTCTAATGTCTACAAAAAATGCAAACAATTTAAGGGACAAAAATGATCACTTGCAGAAATCAAAGAGCTGTCAGAAATGTGGGTGGATAAGGACTTTTTCATGTAATTGAAAGAGTTACATAGTTGTAGAAATGCCACCCTGAAGGTTTTATCATTATCTGTCAATACTAATTTTATTCAACAGTACTACTGCGGTGGTGCTGCTGCGGCAGCGCTGTCGCCTCATAGCAAGAAATTGCCCCGTTCAATTCTCAGTTAGATCGTCTTCTGTGTGGAGACATACGTGAATGGGGCGTGCCTTCGTTGAAGGTTGTGCGTCAGGGCTGGTAACCCGGTACGTAAAAATCCACTACCAATCATTAGCGGCCCGGAGTTCCGCTGTGGCGACCCCTAACCGGGAAAAGCCGAAAGGCGCAAACAAACTGATTTTATGCAACAGTAAAACTTGCTCAATTTTCTATCATGACGTGTTACATTACCCTTCTACTGCTTTCTGTTTCGTGATTTGTGGAAGCAATCTCCTTCATGTTAGTGATGCAGTTATACCTGTTACTTTCCCATTTGTATTACATGAGACCCCCATTTTGTAAGTTGTACCGAACTATCATGGCTTAACTATTGTTTGGGAGCTTGATCTATGCTATTGTGATTTAGAGAGTCCAGAAATATCCTGTATCAGCAAAAATGACTCTATATTTCTACAGGACAAAATATGCTACTGCTGAAATGAAACTCTCTGCACCTTCCTGCTGACAAAAAAGGAAAGCATAAAAAATTAACATTTCATTTTTCCTTTGGGGGCAAAGCAGTCCCCCGGATTTCCCTGTTTAAGATAATCATCACTAAGATTAGTGGAGCTCAGATTAAAGAAACATGTGACCTCAAAGAAATAAAACACTATGCAAGCCTCACTGAACTTTCGGCAAAAATATAAGGTGTTAGATACATCACGCCCAGCAGCAATTTTGCTGCCAAGTCAGTGATGAAACTCCTAAGGGCAATTTACATTATTGTACAATCTTGTACTGACTCACAAAAAAAAAAAAAAATCATACAGTAAGCAGTCTAGCAATTTTTTTTTATTTAATGGGATTTTTGCCATTATCCTCAGTTTATTACAAATTAATTAAATACAGATGATGCCTGTCTTGCTGTTATTGTTAAAGAAGTTTTAGTTCCAGGATTAAAGACAATTTAAAATAACACACATTTGTATGGTCAATACAAAACAACATATGTGACAAGGAAATTCACAAAAAAACGAATCAAAGGACTATTGCCTAATTCCCACTTACATCTTTGAAGCAGTTTTGCAAACAAGCATGAGAAAACTGTTCAAAATCCCATCTAGAAGCCATTTCAGTTGCATGCATAATAATGCCTGCCATTTAAAAGACTTTAACACACTGATTTGCAGAACAAAGCCCCCTTGCCCACCGCCAATCTTTTTGCACATTTGGGGAGATTACATATAATATACAAATCTTTGTCTTTTACTTCCCTCAGATCACCCAGCATCTTTCTGCAGACTCCCCCTGCACCTGGGTCCTTAGCTTTTTGTCCTCCAAGGAAGGCTATTTTGCCTGGGAGAGAAGGGGAATTTCATGACTTCAAACGTGGACATTAGATCAAGTTTTTCTCCTTTTTACATAATCCTGTCTTTGATGTCACCAGGCTGAAGCCTCTCACAAAAGAAAGGGAAAGCAGTGAAAAGAGGCCCCCATTAATTTATATGTTTAAGTGCCACAGTTCTAATTTGCCTGTGTAGCATTTCTATTGTCTTCTACTTTGCATGCCAAAGACAGGCTTACACCAGGCAATCTTGAAAAGCTCTCTGAACAAATAATTGAAATGCACAAGTTGTGGTGTATGTAGGGTGAGACAATGTCAGGGCTGGAGGTGTGAGGTCATACATATTCCTAATTGCGTTATTAAAGTGCAGGGGGTTCTCTTCTGTTGTCCTGTTAGGGGAGCATTTGTCTTACATTAACTGTAGTAGCAGCTAATCAGATGAACTGTGTGAGCTACAAGGTAAGTATTGACAGTTAGTATTAACCCAATGACCCAAGGCACGCTGAAAAACATTGCCTACATAAAGATGAAATGAAGAAGGCAACAAGTGCATATTTGGGGAAAAACAACTTTTAAAGTTTCACCCTTTCTTTAAAGATTTTTTTTTGTACAAATGAAATGTAATAATTAATCAAGCATATGCTAATAACATATTGCTGATACATATTTTGATTGTAAATCTTCCGCACAGCCTTCCTATACAATGACATAAGCAGAATAACTGAAGACCCAAAGTATTTTACCGTTGTATATATTTGCTGTCTAAATATGTTATATAGCTATCAGTTCTTGTATCATTTATTTATTTATTTTCACTTGTTATGTTGCTATATCAGTCTTTCTGATAGAAACTGAAATGCAAATAGAAACATAAATATGAAACACCTCCACTTTGGAATTGTATAGTACAATCCAATAAAGTGGTCATGTCTATGAAAGATGGACAGATGTCCTTCTGTAATATCACTAATGAAAGACTTTTTATCTTTTTGCTTCATGTTATTGGACCTCCACTGAAATTCAGACATTTGCATTTCCTGCAGGCTATGCCATTTCTGTCCTTTTATCAGATACTTTGTACTTCATGTGCACTGTTACAGTTGTGCTGTCCTAATACATATATTCAGCCTGTAACTCATGAAAACATTTCATTTTCTGGTAATACAAGTAGCATTAAATAATTGGCTACTGTCAGATGCTAGGCCTGATATACAGACCTGGTACCCTTGAAAACTTGCACTTCATGTTTGCTTAGATGGCCAATAAAGGCATCACTTGACACTTCAGCTTTCTTTTGTTTTTGTTATTGCTAGTGACTAATATGGCACAACCCCTGCTCCTTTTGCAAGCATATTTAAATATTTATATCTTTAATTTTTCAGTAATGCAGGATATGGTGCACATTCTAATTTGTTACAAAGTACTGAACTGAAAACAGTAAACATGTTTGAATCGAAAATCGATTTCTTCTATGCATGGAATGGAGATCCTTACTGGGTCACTTAAGTCCAGTCTAACATACTCTAGAACTTCAAAACCTCCTTTAAACCACTCCTGCTTTATTAACTCACTAAATAAAAGTCATATTTCTGTTCTAGTGAAATAGCCAGATAAGTACTATACACAATATTTACTTTGCCTTGTCTGTAGTTGCACTATGAATACCTACAAGTTCCTATCAACAGGTCATATGTTCAGTAAATTAATTGACAGTCCTAATCTGCAAATTAAAATCTTGTAACTTGTAATGCATGAATTTTAGGAAGCTAAACTGTTTTCTTTAAATCGCATGATATGTGCTCTGAGTTATAGTTTCTGCGACGTTTTCAAAGAGAGGGTCCGTCAAGCCACAGAAAAGCTCTCAAGCCACCTCTACATACAAAAATAAATACCCCCATACAAAATAACAGGTACTACAGGGCACCAAAGTAGAATACTGCCAGACCTACCAAACACCCATATCTGGATTGATCAAGATTTGGCTTTGTGTATCATTCTTTTGCTATTGATTTGCAGGCAAATGCCCCTTTACTGACTTACCTTTAATCACTATCTTGACCACACATAAAATTGACAGACTGAGTAGTTACACATTTTAAGAACATAACATTGCCTGACTTGCTTGAGCCTGCCCGGAAACAGGCTTGGATCTCCTCAGACTGCCATCTGATTAACAGTGCACTAAGTGACTTGAACTATTGCTTGCAATGTATTTGTACACAAACTGCAGCACTGCTGTCTTTCTTTGGCCACCCTATAAACAGGGCACCAAGGCTGTATCATTCTCATGTGCTCAACTAGTTTTCCTTCTCTTTGTTGCTACCTGTGCCCATCATATCTGTTAAAATCCACCTCACTGTGTATACCCCATGTTTCTGTGTCCTTAACTAACATTTATTTGTCTTTGATATTACTCTGCACAAGTCAGTAGATCTCATTAACTGTGCAGAACTGGCCTTATAGTATACTTTGTTGATCTAAAGGCCCCCAACATGTTCACTAAGAATTCGCACTGATGTCATGCTCTTCTCAGACCATGCAACTTTTTACTACTTGTACAATACCGAACATTTCTGTCACATACTCTGTATGTAACGGATGTCATGTAACATAATAGTGAATGTAACCTGTCATTGTACACACACTATTTAACTATAATCTTACCGTAATTAGAATTAGCTATATGTACGGCTTATTCTTAAATACTTAGTGTAGTGATCTACCCTGAGTGTCCTCTGTAAAAAGGCCATAGTTTCATGAGACAACTTAGTCAACACCCCTACCAGTTAATTTTCAATATTAGAGGAATATTTAGACCTTGTGAATCTGCATTACAATTATCAATATGAATCTTATCAGTAAAAAAATATCGATACTAAATTGCTTTACTTCATTGCAGAATCATGATCAGTGGATAGACAAATTATTTTACCTTACAAATAAATAAAAGGCATAAACACAACAATTACCATAAAGGCTCATGAACAAATTATGGTCTACACGGCACCAAATATGTTTATAGGGGTGTCCTTTATAATGTACAGAACAGACACTTATACCACAGAACAGATACCTAAATTAATACAAATGGCAACCATAAACAAGTTGGCTCCTACTGAGATGGTAGCAGCATGAGTTCAAGAGCAGCTGTTAGGAGCATCAATCTGACCACTTCAGGGAGGACTGAACATGCAGTGATAACTTACCACTCCTGAGCAGTGGGAGACTGGCACATATATTGGTGCACTGGGGGCTTATAACAGAGGTCAGATCACTCAGACATGGTGAGCATACCTCTCAGTTGTCTCCGATTTTCATGGATATCCCTGATATTGTCTCAAATTTTTGTTCTGTCCCTCCTAAAACTGGTGATTTGGAGAGAAAATGTAATGAATTTATGTATAATGGCAACCCTTAGAGTTATAGACTCCATTAATTTGTCCCCGATTCTAGAGGTAAGATGTGGAAGCTCTTCTGGTGAGTATCACATTCCTCTTCCAAATATCCATATACACATGCACACAGAGACACAAACACATATAGATGTATAGACACAAACATACACACAAACGCACACCTGTACAAATACACAGACACACATGCACATGCACCCCACACACACACACACACACACACACACACACACACACACACACACACACACACACACACACACATGCAATGTCAGTAGCACAATAGCAATGTTAGTGGGGCAACAGGTAGCACAGTCACTTTGGTACAGAAGACTGCAGGTTCTATTCCTGCAAGAGGTAGATCAATAGCTAACATTACAGTGCAATATAAGGGGTGTGCTGTACTCCTGAGTATGTTGTTCTTTTGACTGAATGTTAAACGAAGGCTCCATCTGCTTGAGTTGATGGTAGTTCCAGTAGATGTAAAAGGTCTCACAAAACAGTAGAGGGACTTTATTAAAAACACTATTTATACATCCTATATCCATCATCATTCAAAATTCACGATTCTATAATATATTAATAATCTAATATTGTTTTTATTCCCTACCCTTTTAAACACAGCCATTTTAAGGCTTACAGCCACTATTCATATTTCAAACTTGACATCTCATTTTCTATGTATTTCATCTAAAACTTATAACTACTTATCAACTTTATCAACATTTCTTCTGCTTACATTTTCATAAAAAACATAAACAATCCCGTTTAAATTTAAATGCATTATAACATAACATCCTTACACCTTTAACATTTTTACATTCTAAAAAAGTTCCATCGTTTCTTTCATATTACAATTAGAATACAATCTATCCACTTTTAGTCTATATTTCATATTTGCTTTAAAGAGCATTTTTAATAATAAGTCTCCATAAAAATACAATCAGTTTTGGACCAGCAAGTTGAGTATTATTATAAATGAGAGGGATGAACAAGAGAGTGCTTTAAAAATCTTTTTTTGTTATAGAAAGTAATACTTTTACAGATATTTAAGAAATGTTTGAGTTATATTATAGATGATGTGACTTTAAGAAAAATATTTCCGAAGTGCTTCTCAGTTTTTTATAAGAGAGGTAGAAATATTAGAGTTGTTTTGGTCTAGAGTCATTATGTTAACAAAACACAGGTAAAAAGCAGTGTCCATATTAAATCCAGAGCAACTTTCCCCTGTTGTCTCTGCTGTAGTTCTTATGTGGTTGCTAGAGAGTTTGATAAGTTAATAAGAAATGGGAGGTCACACCTCTGAAGTTATATATGTCTTGGGGTGCCCATGTGGTTTAGTGTATATTGGACAAACTTCTTTAAAACTTAATACCAGAGAGCGTAACAAGGACATTAAACATAATGAAAGCAGTTTTGTAGCTACCCGTTTTTTTCATTACTTTAGTAGTGAAAGTAGATTGCTGCAGACTAAAATTTTATAACAGTTAAACTTAAGTGAAAGAGAGGGGTGTAAAATTAGGATCTATTTATTTATTTATTTGTTTCCTGGGGTAGAGGACTGATCTCCATGGACCTTTTTCAGACTCAGCTCAGGAGTGGTGTCTGGTTAAGTGAATTGTTCAGAGTCACACAGTTAGGCAATGGGGGCTGAGAGAATCAAACCTTGTACCACTAGACTACCTTCTATATAAAAAAAAAATGTTTATTTTAAAGTTTGGCACCCTTTGATCTTATGGTTTAAACAGTGAATGTGCTTGGAAGAGTGTTATAAAATAGTATTTTGTACCACTGGTCCTTTAGACATTTTAGACACTTAACTTGATTTTGTATTTCACTGGATGATTTTTTTACCAGTGTTTTAATTATTTCTGATTGGTGAGTATTTAAAAAGTACTCGTGTTTATGTTATTATTTGAACTTTTGTCATTACTTTATCTGGACTTAATTGTTAGTATTACTCTCAAGCTGCTTTGTAGCAAGTTCAGTCTCTAACGATAAGTTTTCTCCTGCTGTATTTATTACAGCAGTATAGCTTCTTCTGTTTTAAACAAAGGTGCCCTACCCATGACCCTGCACTTAGGTTTTATTTATATGCTATTTTGCATGCATTTTAGTGGGTCTGAAGCTTTGGCTGATGCTCTGCAGCAGGGAATCAGTGAAAAATGTAGACAGAATAAATCCATTTCTCTAAGGTACACCATATGTTTCTCCTATATGCCATTAAATGAATACTTGCTGTGCTTTTATATTTAAAATTTTAGGTAGTTGATGATGGAGTATTACTGCAGTTATGTTCCCAACAGTGTTGATGGACTGATTTAATATATTTACTGTGCACGTAATATGCTTTTCCATAATGTTCTGAACCACCATATCCTATCGGGTTCACTATAGAATCTCGAAATACTGAAATCCCAAATTTCAGTATTTTGAAATTCTATAGCTGAAAGCTTTAAATCCCGAAACCCCAGAACCACGAAATTTAAAATTGCAAACCTACACTACAAATACAACACACACATACACATACACACAATGTCCCCCCACAATCAAACATACAATCCTGCACTACCCCTACTTATATATACTAACTCCAAGATCGCACAATCACACACACAAAGGTAACTCACACCCACACATTTTATAGCCCCTTGCACACACACATCACAGCTACAACACACACTAACATACACTAAAGCCCCTAACCAACAGACTTACATATACATACTTACCTGAACTTACACCTATCCATTCACACACCGCAAAACCAGAAGCGCTATTTCCAAATCTCCAAACTTCGGGATTTTGAATTTTGCGCTTCTGGGTTTTCACGATTCCTGTCCTCTGTGGTTAACATGAGAATTAGCTACACCCTCCTTTGTGAGCATGTGCATTCCTTTCCATGCTCCAGGAAGTTTGCTCTTTAGATGCAGCATAGCAGAGCCAAGCAGACCATCTTCAGCCCACAGTGCTGTCACTCTCAACACTTGGTGTCTGCATTGCAGGCAGACTGATTGTTTCCCTTTCCCCAGGATGAACAAGCTGAAGCTGGCTGCTCACTCCCATCTTGCCCTTATAGGTTCATAGGTTCATAGGTAGATACTAGGTTATCTGCCCTAGGACATTTATAAGCCTAGCCAGAGTGTATTTGGCTTCCGCCTCCCTATTAGATTAGCCTACTGTGCCTCTGTAAAGTAGGTCACAGAAGGTACCCTTTTAAGATTAGTTTACTGTGCCTCTGTCTAGCAGGGACAGAGAAGAGATCCCAGGGGTGAATGTGCGATTTCCCATCCACGCATCCAGATTTCGCTTGAAGAGGGTCAGCGAGGGGCTATGTCTAACATGAATTGGGATTCTATTCCAGAGTGAGGGGAGCCTCTGGGAAATGAATCTGTCCCTCCAGCATGTCCTATTTATTTTTGTGCTGAGGTTTAGGTCCCTGGAGCGTGTAGCTCTAAGGGACTTGGATTTTTTGAGGTGGAGCATGTCCATTAATTCTGGGTTTGACATGGCTTTGTACGTCAGGCATAGATCGCCTCTGAGTAGGCGGTAAGCAACTGAGTAGAGCTGGAGTTTCTTTAGACGAGCTGCATAGGACATCTGTTTGTAGCCCATGATCCTCTTGGTGAGGTACTTTTGGGGTCTCTCCAGTTTCTGCAGGTGTCGGGTAAGGTACATCCCAAAAGGGGCATTGTATTCAATTATGGGCCTGATGAGTGACGAGTAGAGGGGCACAATGACCTCTCTTGATCTAGATGCGAACCCTTTCATGATAAGGTGGGCTATATAGAAGGTCTTTCTAACCCCTTTGGCAACATGATTATCAAAGGAGAGATTACTATCTACGTTGGTCCCCAAATCTCTAATTACTTCTTCCGTGCCAATGGATTACCACCTATGTGGTAATTTGTGGGCACCTTGTTTTTCCCAAAGGGGATGACTATGCACTTTTTAGCATTTAGCTTGAGGCCGTGGCTCTGGCACCAAGCATCCGTCTCTGTGAGACCCTTTTGGAGGATGCTTGTGTCAGCTGGAGATTCGATTATGGCCCCCAGTTTGCAGTCATCTGCAAACTTTGTCAGCCATAACCCCCCCCGTGTTAGCCTGAACCACAGAGAAGTATATACCGAACAAGAGAGGTCCCAGGACTGAGCCTTGTGGAACGCTGTTTGTAACTGGTTTATCTGACATGGCTCCAGCAATTCTGACCATGTGGGTTCTGTCCTTGAGCCAGTTTGCAACCCATCTTATGACATAAGGATTTATATTTAAGCTGGCGAGCTTATCTATGATGCCTGAGTGGGGTATTGTGTCGAAGGCTTTTGCGAGGTCCAGGTAGGCTGTGTGGACTACCTTGCCCTCATCTATGGCTTTGGTAACTGTTTCAAAGAAATCAACTAGGTTTAAGAGGCAAGATCTACCCTTAACAAAGCTGAATTGGGTAGGGTCCAGTGTCTGGAGGCTCCCAATGTCTTTGTTTATGAGTTCCATGATAATACGCTCCATAGCTTTACAGACCAGACTAGTCAGGCTTATGGGGCGATAGTTTCCGGGGTCCATTGTGGCACCACCTTTGTAGAGTGGGACCACTATAGCGGTATGCCATTCTTTGGGTACATATCTTGTAGTAAGGCTAAGTTTGAACAGTGACTTAATGTGAGGGTTCAGTTCTTCTTGGAGCTCGTGTAAGACACAGCCTGGGACACCGTCCGGTCCCATAGATGCTGTGTTTTTTGCTTTGGAGAGGGCAGCTTTCACCTGTGCATCTGTGATGTCAGGGAGGTTACATTCAGTTGGGATAGGCATTTGCTCCTTTGGGGGAAGGGGAGTTTGTGCTGAATCTGTCTGCCAGGATGTTGGCTATGTCTGTAGGTTCGGTATATTTTGTACCGTTATGCAACAATTCAGAGCATATCTGGGAGTTTCCGCCCATATTCCTGACATAACTAAAGAAGGCCTTGTGATTATCTTTAGTGTCTAGGGCAATTTTTCTTTCGAAACTGGCCTTTGATGATTTTATGAGGGATCGAAGTTTCTTGCTAATACTGATCAGAGATGCCTTCCCTTTTTGGGATTTTGCTCTGTCATGTAGTAGCTTCCTCCTTCTGTTGTATAGCTTATTTATGGCTGGGGTCCACCAGACCGGTCTCCTGTTTTTGGAGGAGTGAGTTTTGGTTTTATTTGGGATAGCACGATCCATGCATTCCTGCAGGTGCTCATAGAATGCATTTGTAAAGGATTTTGTGGATTGGGCTGTATTATCCTCTGGCCCAGGGGCTTTGAAGGATTCCACCTCAGTCTTGAGAAGTGCAAAGTTGGCTTTTGAGAAATTCTTTACAGTGATTTCCTTGGCTGGGGGTGGGGACGGGATATGGATGTCCAGGGAAATTTGTTTATGGTCTGATCTTACCAATGAGGGGTTTACCTCTGGTGTGGAACATAGAGTCCCCCTTCTCAGCTCCTGTCTGTAAGCCATGGTACCAAACTCCAGCACCTCACTTCAATTCTTATACCATGTTAGTTTTTACACTGACTACAGGTCTAAATCATGTAATAACAGCAAAAAGCTAAGAAAACATTAACCTTTTCTTTCTTTTCCTTCTTCTATCACTGTGGCCCACCAGTCCGCACTGGAATATACTTTCATGTTCTATATTCAGACAAGTAGATCTGTCCTCAACAACCACATACTAATTATCTGCACTCCTATCTCTATTAACACCCTGCAAAACATTCAGTTTTCACACTTGCCCCTAGGAAATTGCACCGGCTGAGACTCCTATTTAAATGTAGCATCTCTGAAGCTTTTCATCCTATTTGGCTCCATCCACAAAGAACTTCATTACAGTTTGCATGAGACAATGAATGTCTTTCTATCTCCAGCTTTGTCGTAATTTCCTAGGGGCAAGTGAGAAAACTGAATGTTTTGCAGGGTGTTCATTTTCATCTGTGAACAACTGTCTTTTGCACATACAATATAATTCTAATAACATATTCAACTTATACACCAAAGCTTACTTACAGTCTTTAAAAAAATTGTTTATAATAAGAGTGGGAGCATTTTTCATCAAATGGATTCTGTAGCTCAGCTGAAATTCTTGCCATAGGTGAAACATGGCTAAAATCAGGTATTCCTTCTGTCACTGTAGCTATTCACGAAATACCGAAAATGGATCCTTGTAAAACTAATCTTTGGAGACAAAACTCAGCTGTATGTTGGAACCCTTGATATCCCACCAACTGATACAATTCAAATGGGTTATGTTAGAGCTGTAGCCGCATCATTCAGAGTCCTTGGTAATTCCTGCAACCTAACGACCCACCACCTCACCTTATAAAAAGTTGGAGATAGAAAGATCTCCATAGATCCAAAGCTGGAGATAGAAAGATCTCCATGGATCTAAAGTTGGAGATAGAAAGATCTCCATGAATCTCCTGTATGCTCTGTTCCAACATTGCAGGCACTTTCATTCATACAGTGTAGCAAACAACTGCCTCACTGAACACTGTATAAATAAAAGCCATGCTTTAAGCAGAAGTCAGTGTATGACTGTAGCAAAGAGCTATTATGTACATGCAGAGCAGCTCTTGTCTTCACACACTGACTGTCATTATGCATTTCAGCTGTCACAACTGCATGATTGCAGCTGCTTAACTGCCTTGTACTTCCACCTAGGGAATGAGAGGCACATTGTCAAAGCTGTTGACTGCTCCCACTAATTGTTTGCTTCTTAGGAAAGGCACCCCATTTGTCCTGCCATTGCTACAGCTCTTTGTGTGTTTTGGACATTTAAGTCACCTTGGGTTTTCAAAAGTATCTTCATCTACCTCAGAAACTTCAACATCAATTGTACCAGTCACCATAACCCCTCAATAAAACACAATTCAATAGACATGGCTTCAGCATCCAGTAGCTACATTTACTAGGCCTAGCAATCGTACTGCTAAACATACTGCTAGACTGAATTGCCAGTAATACACCTAAGTGATAATCTTCTCCCAAGTTCTAACAGAATTAGAGGCTGCAATGTTGTTGCCTCGCTTTGGACATTTAGAATCTGCCAACATGTTATCTTGCCATCGCATACCTAAACTTATAAAATGAATACAAATGCTAACCTTTGATTAGTCAGTACCTTTCTTCCCATGTTTTATAGAAATCACCAAAAATACAGGATCCAGAAACTAAAAAATACCAAGAACCAGATGAAATTGTTTCTGACCACATAAGCACCGAATGAGGAGGCTGAACTATATCATCAGGGAAACCAGTGAACACTTTAATATATTAAAAACAAGGCAAATAAAAGTAAGGATTTAAAACATAAAAAATTAAAGGCTTTCATCCCACATAACATAAAAAAGGGCCTTTTCAGAACAGAATACATTCCTTACTGAAACTAATTTATAATCTACCACTCCAATCAACTTGATGTATCTAATTAAACACTCATACCAGTTGATTGGAATTAAAGAAACACCAACCCAAAAATTAAATGATTTTACATTTAAAATATAAATCACATGCAAAAGATTGTTGGTCATTAAATGTGTTCCATTTAAAACATGTAAAGATGTGCCCAAGTAAAAACTAAATATTAAAATTCATACAAAATAATGCAGCTTCAATGATCAGTATTTATAAATATATTACTATGCTAATGTGCCCGAATAAAGCTCCTGAACTTTCAAATCTTGTAAACTGTCATTTTATACCCCCAGTTCATCCTTTGGTGCAAGCTTTTGAAAAGGCCTACATACAAGACATTCACAAACAATCAAATGCTCCCAATAGATGTAAACTGTCATTTTATACCCCCAGTTCATCCTCTGGTGCAAGCTTTTGAAAAGGCCTGCGTACAAGACAGTTACAATCAAATGCTCACAATAAACGTTTTAATCTCACTGAAGGGGAACAGGATTTGCTGTAGTCTTTGTCACATGACAGATGTATAAGAATTATGAAGCAGGATAAGGGTGGTGGTGTCGTTATATTTGAAACCATAGATTATATAGGTGAGATCTGTTTATTTTAAGATTCTACCACACATCCCTGTGCCAAAAAATGAAATCAACATGGCTTGCATATTGATTTGTGGGTAGATGATTTGTTACAACAAAAGGTTATAAATCTGCCGACACATACCTTCTTGAAAAATTCATCCCCACTTATTCCTGCGATATTTGAAATATCTAAGGTACACAAAGATACCCAGAAACCCTTATTCTGCCCCATTGTGGCAGCACAGGGATCAACAACATATCAATATCGATACTATCATCAAACCAGTATTTTCGGTCCATCAACATCATCTGTTAAAAGATTCCTGGCAGTTTCTTACTAGATTGACCCCAGAACTATGGAACACACGAATAAGATTCTGGATGATTAATGTGGTGGATTTGTTTGCATCAATTCCCCACGATCAGGGTTTGGATTTATTTACTGAAACTTTATTGCCCTGCCTTTTCATTTCGAGTAAAGACATCAGATTTTTATAATTTTTTAAGGAGACAATTTTGTAGAACAATTTTATTTATTAATTTATTTATTTTTTAAGAAGAATACACATACAAGCAGATCAGAGATGTTGATATGTGGACAGCATGTGCTTCCAGTTATGTAAACTTTGTTCTTTTAAGTTGGGAAAAGAAATATGTTTTTACATCCAAATTTTACTGTTATCGTAAGTTGTACTTATGTTATTTAGACAATATTTTTATCCTTTGGAATGACCCTTAATAACTCTACTTCATTTTTGAATTTTACTTCTCATTATAACAAGGAATTTATTAACTACCTGGACACTGCTATCAATGACAAAGAAATAGGATTCAAATCTAGTTTATATTGTAAATCTACATTCTCCAACTCATACCTACATTTTAATAGTCACCATCCCCTGCATTTTAAAAGAAATTTGATAAAGGGACAGTTTGCAAGGATGGCAAGGACAGTGTCAAGTCAAGTCAGGTTTGAGGAAGAGAAATATATATTATTTAATATGTTTTTGGATAGGGGCTATCCATCCACTTTCATTAGCAATATATGCAAGGAAGTCATTTCAAGTTGGGGACAAAACTACAGCCCCCTTTAGGCATGGGTCAGCATTCAGAACCTCTTAAAGTTGAAACTTGTGGTACATCCCATATAGAATTCAATGGGGTACTCAAAGGTAATTTTGAACATGTCATGGCTCTGAGGAATGGTATTGGCTCTGAATTTGTCCATAATATTGTTACAAAGAATTGGAACATTTTCAAAGCAAGTGATGATATACAAAAAATATTAGGAGATAGATTACAATTTGTTCACAACATGTCCTGCACACTAAACAGTCAAATAGCCAGAGAAATATAAAATCACATAGAGAAAATAGAAATTGATCAGTTTAAACAAGTAGACTACAAGGAAGAAAGAAAACAATCTACAGCTAAACTTTTTCATAACTATCTCCAAACTGAAACAATTGCTGAGCCCTAGGCTATACCAGCTAAATTTCCATAAGACGTAACAGAGACATGAGTGCAGGAAACAAACTACAGGGTCTGTGCATCACAAACTCCAGTGTAGCACTTCTCTTTTGTCTCTTTATTCAGCTATTTGGCTTAGGCTTTTCCCATACAGAAACCCCAAATTGAATTAGAGTTTCAAATATATCTGTTAATAAGCTTGTTTTACTGCTCTTAGCTATCTCCTTACAGAGTTTTCTAATTACACTTTCACATATCTTAGCTTCATGGCCTAGGAGTAAGCACTAATCATATATTCACAGAGCAGGACAGTTGCAGTTTCTGTTTCCTATCTGCTAAACATTTGACATGTTGTGTATAGTTGTTATATTGCCCAACAGAATGCAGATACAAACTGCAATTACAAACTTCATATACATATACATTGCATAGAAAAAGGTCAAACATTCTCATATCTTTTTATGCCACTTGAAAAACAGACATTTCAAATTAATTTACAAGATATCCCCTGCCCATTTTTACTTATGTGTGCAAATCTTAACACCATCCATGATCCCTAACACCATACCTTCTGAAAAAACCTTTTTCTAACAGTACCACTATTCAGACAAATTATTACTGAAGGTAATATTAACTTCTTGATTTTTGTTTTTTGTACATAAAATGATAAAATTATTACAAAAGGAAACTGTTTTTCTTTTGCAATTATTTTAATGTGAGATGTGAGCAGTTTGTGTTTTATTCAGTATTGTGAGTTTGCAGATTTTATTATCAGAATAGTAGGTGTCGGTATGCTTTTTTTCAAGATTATGCTGTTCGCGATTTTGTGCAGCAATGTTATTTTGTATAACAAGATTAATGACTATACTGATATTTACATCTATATCTATCTATCTATCTATCTATCTATCTAGCTAGCTATCTAGCTATCTTATATATGTATGGATTCACTTCCCTATATATGTATGGATTCACTTCATAATCTTGAAAGACTGAAATCTTGAATTTCAGTTTTTCGAGACCATGAAATAGAATCCACACAACACCGAAAGTCCAAAACCACAAAGCCTAAAACCGCTAAATTTAAAACGCCAAAAACACAGTAAACACTGGGCCACACATATATAACAACACACACACACCACAAAATAAACACACAAAACAACACACATTCACAAACTTACATCACAAATAAGCAGGGGGGCAAGCCCCCCTGCACCCCGCATGTGGGGGCTGCACCCACCACACCCCCTTACTTATATATACACTAACTCCAAGATCGCACAAACAGAAAAGAAAAGCAAACTCACACACACATACATTCTACAGATACACACACACACACACACACACACACACACACACACACACACACACACACACACACACACACACACACACACACACACATCAGCACACTGACATAGACTCAAACTCCCACTCAAAACCCTTACAAAACACTCACTTACCTGACATTACATCTAAATCCACACACGGCACCACACACCATCCACATACAACCCCGGACATTACGTAGCATAAAGCCATAACCGCGAATTTGAGATATTCGAATTTGCAATTATACACTTTCGCTATTTCAAAACTTCGACTTTAGGTTCATAGGTTCATAGGTTCATACTAGGCTATCTGCCCAAGGGCATTTACAAGCCTAGCCCATAGTTTCCCCTTTAGTATGGGGAACTATACCCATTATTTTGCTGTGCCTCTGTTGAGCAGTGACACTGAGGTAATCCTGGGGATATCTGGGATCTCCCATCCATTGGTCAAGATTTCTCTTGAACAAGGCCAGAGTGCTCTGCCTCACATATAGATTTTATTCCACAGCATAGGAGTCTTTGGGTGATGAATCTATCCCTCCAGCACGTCCTATTAATAGCCGTGTCGAGGTTTAAGTCTCCCCCTTGTGGCTCTGACGGATCTAGATTTTTGAGGTGAAGCATATTCATCAAATCTGGGTTTGACATGGCCTTGTATGTTAGGCAAAGGTCACCTCTGAGCAGCGGTGGCGACTGAATAGAGCTGGAGTTCTTTCAGTCGGGCAGCATAGGACAGATGTTTGAGACCCTTTATCCTTTTGGTGAGGAACTTTTGTGGCCTCTCCAGCTGCTGCAAGTGTCGGGTCAGATACATTCCGAATGGGGCATTGTACTCAATCATTGGTCTGATGAGTGATGAGTATAGGGAGACTATGACCTCCCTTGATCTAGATGAGAATCCCTTCATGATAAGGTGGGCAATGTAGAAGGTCTTCCTAACTACTTTAGCTACATGGGTGTTGAATGACAGACTACTATCAACCTGGGTCCCCAGGTCCCTGATAACTTCTTCTGTACTCAGTGGATTGCCACCTATTTGGTAGCTAGGGGTAACCTTGTTTTTCCCGAAGGGTATGACTATGCATTTTTGGCATTTAACTTTAGGCCATGGCTCTGGCACCAGTTATCCGTTTCTGTGAGACCCTTCTGAAGGATATCTGTGTCAGATGTGTTTTCTACTATGGCCCAGTTTGCAGTCATCTGCAAACTTTGTCAGCCATAACCCTCCTGTGTTTGCTTGTACTTCGGAAAGTAGATGCCAAACAAGAGTGGGCCCAGGACTGAGCCCTGTGGTACACCACTTGTGACAGGCTTTGAGTCTGACATGGCGCCAGCAACTCTGACCCTGTGGGTTCTGTCACTCAGCCAGTTTGCAACCCATCTTGTGATGTATGGGTTAACATTTAAGCTGATGAGTTTTTCAATGATACCCGAGTGGGGTATTGTATCAAAGGCCTTCGCCAGATCGGGGTAGGCTGTATGGACTGCCTTTCCCTCATCAATGGCTTTGGTGACTGTTTCAAAAAGTCAACCAAGTTTAGAAGGCATGATCTGCCTTTGACAAAGCCAAACTGGGATGGATCCAAAGTCTGCAAATTCCCTATGTCTTTATTTATGAGGTCCATTATGATCCTCTCCATGGCTTTGCAGATAAGGCTTGTCAAGCTAAGGGGCGGTAATTTCCAGGGTCGGTGGAGGCACCGCCTTTGTGAAGTGGGACCACAGTTGCAGTCAGAGGTAAGACTATGATTAAACAGCTGTCCTAGCTGTGGGTTTAATTCCTCGTTGAGTTAAGTGGAGACACAGCCGGGGACACCATCAGGTCCCATGGATGCTGTGTTTTTGCTTTGGAGAGCAGTTCTCACTTGGGCGTTGGAGATGTTTGGGGGCTGCAATCGCTTGGTATAGATATCTCTCCTTTTGGGGGAGGGGAAGTTTGCACTGAACCTGTCAGCCAGTATGTTGGCGTCTGTAGGATCAGTAATCTTCACATCATTTTGAACTAGTTCTGAGCATATCTGGGAGTTTCCTCCCAGGTTTCTAACATAGCTAAAGAAGGCCTTATGATTGTCTTTTGAGTCTTTAGCTATTTTTCTCTCAAAATTTGCTTTGGATGATTTTATGAGAGCTCTTAGTTTTTACTTATAGTGATCAAGGGTGTCTTACCTTTTAAGGATTTTGCTCTATCTTGTAGTAGCTTCCTCCTTTTGTTGTAGAGTTTGTTTATGGCTGGGGTCCACCAGAGTGGACGCTTGCCTTGGTACAAAGAGTCTTTGTTTTGCTTGGGATTGCCTTATCCATGCAGTCCTGCAGGTGCTGGTAGAAGGCATTTGTAAGTGATTCAGCGGCTTGAGTACTGTTTTCCGTCAGCTCGGGGCCTTAAAGGAGACCACACTAGTCTTTAGAAGTGTGAAGTCGGCTTTAGAAGTTCTTTACTGTGGTCTTTTTATTTCAGGTGGGGTGGGATGAGGACCTCCAGCGAGATTAGTTTGTGATCTGATCTCACCAGTGAGGTATACTTCCAGTGTTGAACATTGTGCTCCCATGTTCGTGATGATGAGATCAAGTATGTTTTCTCCTCTTGTGGGGATGGTGACTAGTTGTTCCATGGCATTTGAGT
Source organism: Protopterus annectens (assembly GCF_019279795.1). Classification (NCBI taxonomy): domain Eukaryota; kingdom Metazoa; phylum Chordata; order Ceratodontiformes; family Protopteridae; genus Protopterus; species Protopterus annectens. Next base: position 430,365,895 of record NC_056728.1, read on the forward strand.
TTATGAATTCCAGGAACTTTTGGGCTAGGGTGTTTGGGCTTGAGTAGTGTTCCCAGTCTATATTAGGGTAATTGAAGTCACCTAGTATGATGGTGTTTGGTGATACATTTATCCCCTCTAGTGTTTTCAGGAAGGCCATGTGAGGTTCCTGAGTTTGTGAGGGTGGCCTGTAACATGCTACAATTTGCAGAGCAGTCTTGCCTATGGTTAATTGCACCTGGATGGTCTCCGATGCATCGTGTGTTGCCACCAGTCTTGAGGTGTGGGTGTCTTTGATGAATATGGATACCCCCCCTCCTTTCTTGGTATTGTCCGGATTTTGGGGCGGAACGCATGATAAGAGGTAAAACCTGATAGTGCTGGGGTGCTCTCAGGAGCCTTGAACCAGGTTTCTGTCACTGCACAGACATCGATGTTCTCCATACTGAGAAGGGCCTCAGTCGTGCATTTTGAGATTTAGACTTCTGGCATTGAGCAGCATTACCCTTAGTTTTTCCTTTTTGTGTTCTAGGGTGGTAGGTTTAGAATTTGAGCCTTGCCTAAAAAGGCACTATGGGGTGGCAAGAGCCTTTGCCAATATCCGAATCCCAGGGTGACAGGTGCAAGCCATCCAGCGTGGCTTGTCCAGCATGTCATCCCAGGCAGACAGACATTGGATCCCCTTTGAATGACACCAGAGTTTAAGCCAATTGTTAAAGCTGATCATCTTATCTCTGTATTGTGGCATCATTCTTGGTGAAGGTAGGATACTGCTCAAGGTCAGAGTCATACCTGCCTGGGCTACATAATCAGAGAGCTCCTCAATGTCTCTTTTCATATAGTCCAAGGAGGTACATCTCAGGTCGTTTACACCAGCGTGGACAATGACTGAGTCATATTTGTACCTGCTGTTGAGAGACCTGAGTGCTTGCGTTATGTGGCGGATTCTAGCCCGACAGGCAGCTTGTGACCTTCTCCTTACTCAGTCTGGTGGGACGTCAGTGTGTCTGACTATGGAGTCACCAATGACTAGTGTGTCTGGCATTGTGTTTGGCCTTAAGGGCTGTGACTGTTTGACACTCTGACTGTGAGGTCTATGTGTTGCAGGTGTTGTGTTCTGAGGTGGTGGTTGTTTGGGTGTCTACTTTGGTGGCCTCTGCTGTTTTGGTAGATTTTTGATCAGAGTATGTCTTTGTGTGTTTATGTGTATGATTTGAGGTTGTGATGGTACTATGTGAGACTGGGTCTATAGTGTGTGTGGTAACCTTCTCCTCCTGACTGGTCTTGCCAGTCCTATGTTGGGAGAGCTCAGCCTCCAGTTTGGCCGTATAGTTGCATCTCTCGCATGTATTTGTGTTTTGTGGGAGGAGAGGGTTGTCTGTGCACATGAGGCAATTGTAACATTGCCTCAATATTCCCAGGTTCACCAGCTGAGCAGGAGAGGACACTAGCAACTGATCCTCGACATGCTAGAAGGACTAGACAAAAAACTTTAAAAAGAGATTCAGAAATGGGGGTTTGCCTTTTGGGGTGCTATCTATAAGAGTATCAAGGTAATAAGTACTGTAGGAGCAAGTGCTAGGTTTAACAGATAGAAAAGTCTACTTGAGTCAAGTAGAGATGATCTTTAGGTATTAGAGAAAGTGCTAGTAACAGGGATGCTTAAGGTAAGATTGAAAGAATGCACTCTGCAGTGTGCACTAGAGAAGTTAGATATGAAAGTAGGTTGAGTTTTACCTGTTTAAAAGTTAAGGTTTAGTGGAGAGTTACTATTTTTAAAACAGCAAGATGGACTGAAAGGGGTGGTTACTTTTGTATTTTGGTACTATGAAATACTGTAGGATGGTCAATAAATTTAAATAATTGAAGGGGTGGATTATAAAGTGATGGTTTGTGATTACTCACATAAGCCAGTATAGTATATATATATATATATATATATATATATATAATATATATATATTTTATATATATATATATATATATATATATATATATATATATATATATATATATATATATATATATATAGATATAGATATGGGCTCTATTGGTTTGTTTGACAGGGAGTTTGGTCAGTCGATACCTGTTTAATTGAGTGCAATTGATTAATTATACAGATAGTGAACAGGTGTGTGACATTGACTATCCCTTTCCCAGGAAATGTGCAATCTCAGAGTTAGTATATATAAATAGAGGGGGGTGTGGGGGATATAGCCCGCCACATGAGGAGATGTTGTTTACATTTTTCTTTTCAAAGTAATATTTGTATGCATTGAGAAGCACCTTGGAGCATGCATACTAGAAAGTCGCCATTTCCATTTTAACATAGAGTGGTTTACCTTTAGGATGTTGACATTCATGTTAGTCAGCAAACTGAAGGTAAATCATACACACACACACACACACACACACACACACACACACACACACACACACACACACACACACACACACACACATATATATATATATATATATATATATATATATATATATATATATATATATATATATATATTCCCACACACACACACACACACACACACACACACACACACACACACACACACACACACATATATATTTACACACACACACACACACACACACACACACACACACACACAAACACACATATATGTGTGTATGTGTGTGTGTATGTGTGTGTGTGTGTGTGTGTGAGCATGTGCGCACATTTAAATGATTTACTGAGTAAGTGTTAGCACATACTTGCCAAATACATATGTTGCAAAATCATTTACTAAAGAGGAGGCAAACAAAGAATGAAGACCCTTCATACAATGACACTATCATTTAAAAAAAAGTAAAAAAAAAATCTTTCTTAAATAATGTTATTCCACAATAATGATAAACTCATGCCCAGGTGTATGCAATGCAGTATTTATCAAGAGCTGGCTTTGTTTAAGCCCTCATGATCAAAGCACATTAGCCATAGATGAGTCCTGCATTACTGTCACCTAAATATGAGTTATTGCTAAAGTAACTGTAACTAAGGTTACAAGTTTTCATTACATAGGCTTCTTTGATGATAGTTGAAAAGCTTCCCTGTGAGTTTAACTTCTAATTCAAACAGAAATATGCTGCACTCTGGACATTTACTGTAACTCTCTCTCGCTAATACACTGGCCTTTCATAAACCCTGATTGATACTGAGCATTCTAAATTAGAACTCAACATGCCTCAATTTGTGTTGAAAGGTAATTACATCATGATTCCTAGATTAGATACATTACTTCATTGATATTCATTGATATTCTAAGGCCAAATAACCTTTTCTTGAGGCACAACACGACAATAAGAAGCTTGACCTTTTATTAAACACACTAAACTAAAGAACAAAAACAATAAAACATCCAGTAAGCACTTTCACATTCTCTTGAATGCTTCATCAGACTGTTAAAAAAGCTAAGCCATTTCTACATTTAAATACCTTTGCTGTTACTTCATCAACCAATCATTATTGATGCAGGGAAAGAAAAAGAAACTTGAAAGGGACTTCCTCGATTTCCAGAGGGGGAATGTGTTCCCTTGGCCTCGTGAACCAATGAGAGGGAGAGGCAATAATCAGCAACAGACGGCCCACCAATCCGTAGATGGAAGAAGAGACGCATCAATTCCGATAGCTCAACCATTCAGGGAGCCTGATATGTCGAACAAGAAGGGAGTAGAGCCGCCCACCAGGAAGGAAGTGATGACGAACAATAATACCACATGTAACAACGATGCGATGGTTATCAACAGAGAACCGCCAGCTTTAGCAGGAACGAGTAATGTAAGAGTTCTGAATCAAGATGTACGCAGGAAAGAAACAAATGTTGTTAGCGCATCTCCTACTACTTTTACAGAGGGTTTTTTTCCTTCTTTCCCCTTACCCATACAGCTGAACACGAAAACGCCATGGCCACCGTTACAAGGATCCAAGAAACGCAAATTTCCCGAAGAGAGATTGGAGTTTCAGAAAAAAGTGCTGAAAGTCAGTCAGACTTAGTTATTAACATTTCTAGTTATCATTTAACATCGTCAGAAAGAAGCCTTTTAAACAGAGGCTTATCTTTTATTCCAGCGAAAGATGCTGACTTTACTGATATGCTAATTGATTTAAAAATGTTTACTTGAAATACAAATCTTAAAATGTTATATGGAGACAACATATGTGAGAATGTTAACAGAATTTTCAAGAAGCCATCAACTTTTATTCCTCAGATGCACCCTTTAGTAGAGTCATTTGAGAAAGCATGTGAGAGACCTATTGAAGTTATATGACAATTCTTCTTCTTCACATTGAATGGCAGTGGAGTTTGTGTCAATCCACCTGCAGCATGTCTTTGGGATGTGGGAGAAACCGGAGCACCGGGAGGAAACCCCACCACACAGGAGGGGCAGACTCCTCAAGAAGCACACCCAGCCACCCAGCCGAGGAGAACCTCTTTTGCTGTGGGCTGCAGTGCTAACAGTGCCACCACCTGCCACACCATTGAAGTTATATGACAATAAAGAAGCTAAAGTCAAACGTGATTTTTATAATCTGAATAGCGATGAACAACAAGCCTTGAAGAATTTACAGGAAAACAAGGGGATTGTCATTAGAAATGCTGACAAAGGGGGTGCAGTAGTAGTATTAGATACTGAGATGTATAAATCCAAGATTCAGATTCTTTTGAATGATACTGAGACATGCACGAATATTGATGGTGTGAAGCTTAACAAAGTTATTAATGGAGTACAGGATGAACTATATGATTTGTTGTTATGTGCAGTGATAGATTCAGATCTTTATAAATATTTTTAATAGAGAAACTGACTATACCGACTTTTAGGGGATTACCTAAAGTCCATAAGAACATTGAAAGTCCACCCTTGAGACCTGTAGTTTTGAGCAAGGGATGGTTAACAGAAATAATATCTATATATTTGGAGAAACAACTAAGAGGCATAGTGGAACAGACTCCTACAGCAGTAAGGGACATGCAACAATTTCTGGAAAGCCTTACAGACTATATACCTAGTGATATAGAGACAGAATACATGGTGACTTTGGATGTAACATCATTATTTACATATATTCCTAATGATATAGGGGTGGAATACATGAGCCTGCTCTTGATTGAGAAAGATATGCCAAGAGAACGAATAATAAGATGTGCTTTACTAATGGATTTGGTTTTAAAAAATAATGTGTTTGCATATGAAAACCAATATTTTATCCAACAGAAAGGAGTGGCAATGGGCACTCCTTGTGCGAATTCATACGCAAACATAGTTATGGCATATTGGGAATACACCTATATTATACATACTCCATATTGTGAGATGAATATATTATTATATAAAAGTTTTGTTGATGATGTTTATTTAATATGGAAAGGTGATGAGCAGACACTAAGAGTTCATTCAATATATAAATGGCACCACAAGTTTCCTGTCTTTCACAGGGAAATGGTCACTACACGAAATTGAATTTTTGGATGTCATACTACTGAAAGAAGGCAACACTGTACAAACACAGTTATTCAGAAAAGAATGTAGAAGAAATTCTTTGTTACATCACACTAGTATGCACCCCCCATATATCTATCGCAGTATAGTAAAGGGTCAAGCACTTAGGGTCTCTAGACTCACCACATATGAGACTAGGTTTCAGGGAACCATAGAGACCTTATCTAATGAATTCAAAGAGAGAGGGTATACGTCAGAAGAAAGGAGTTTGCATCAGGAAGAGGTTGTAGATAGGAGAGTAAGTGGAAAACCCTACATATACAGAGGTCGACAGATGGATCATCAAAATGAAAGAAGATCCTTGTTCAGGCCACAACAGCCAGTAATACCGTATACAAATAATAATAATAAGATCAGGGAGATCTTCCACAGAAATTGGAATATTCTCACAGTGGATGATGATACACAGCGACTTGTGGGTGATGAACCTAGATTTACTTGCAAGAGTACAAAATCACTCAAACGACTATTATGTTATGAGATAAATAATAAATTGGTGTTAACATCTGATAGAAAAGGGACCTATGCTTGTAGGACATGTAACCAGTGCAGTTACATGTCTAATGGCAATAGTTTTGTCCATCGTGACAGTGGAAGATCGTATAATTTTTCAATTTATGCAGACTGAAAGTCATGGAATTTAATATACCTAGCGGTCTGCACAAAATGTAAACATTTTTATGTAGGAAAGACAAATGGGACCCTTCGAGAAAGAGTTAGAGAACATGTCTATGCTATAAACAGGGAAGATGACAGCAATGCCCTAGCTAGACATGTTATAAATGAAGGGAGTACACATGGTTTTAAATTTACTGTGATTGAGTTTGTATACAAGAACATTAGGCTAGGTGATCATAGAAACTACACTGAACAAAGAGAGACAAGGTGGATCATGAGGCTACAAGCAGATAGACTATCTGGTTTGAATGACAGGGTGTCCATGAAACCATTCTTGACAGCAAGGGACAACAGGCATTAACATTGTTTATAAGCTATTAGTCTAGCGTTTTTCAGGATGGCTCACGAATCTATTAATAAACAACATATATATTTTATATATTTTTTATTTTTATAGTATACACTTATACATAAGCACATGTTTTTTTTAAATAGTGGAACATGTAGTTTGAGATATGTATATATGTTTTTAAGCTGTATTAGGTTGAAGCATATATTATAAATTAAATATTTGTTTTTAATATAAAGAATCACAGAGGTTTTGAACATGAATTTCAGCCAGCAATTTTTTAGTTAAAAATTTTTAATCAATTAAGCACTGATGTCATCAAGTAAGGAACAATAATGATTGGTTGATGAAGTAACAGCAAAGGTATTTAAATGTAGAAATGGCTTAGCTTTTTTAAAAGCCTGATGAAGCATTCGAGAGAATGTGAAAGTGCTTACTGGATGTTTTATTGTTTTTGTTCTTTAGTTCAGTGTGGTTAATAAAAGGTCAAGCTTCTTATTGTCGTGTTGTGCCTCAAGAAAAGGTTATTTGGATTTTGAAACTACATTTTGCTCGAGGCACTTTACCCTTTGTGGTTGATTCATTTTGCTTGATATTCTAAGGCCAATGAGTAATATGATCATTCATGCCTTATCTCTAACTCCCTTAAGACCTATCTTCTTTCTCCAGGAGGGCAATACCTGTCGCACTCAGAATAAATTTGCAGTTGGTCATCTAGGTTATTTTTAAAGGAAGATAGTGAGTCACACTGCTTAACATACAGGGGAAGTTCATTCCAGTGGTATGGGAGGTGCTGGGTTATGAACTTGTTCCTCTATCCAGTTTTATTTATCTGTTGGTGAAGATTTAGGTCCCTGGTTCTAGTACTGGTGGAGATATTGGACTTACAGTGACAAAGTTGGTCTATGATTTCTGGGTCTGTAATGGTGTGAGACAGAGATTACCCCCAAGTCTGTAAGGCACTGAATAAAGTGATAGAGCTTCCAGCCTCTCCTGGTAGATCATGGCCTTTAGGTCTGTGATTATTTTGGTTAGGAACCTTTGGAGTCTTTCTATTGTTTGATATATTTAGTGAAGCACATCCCAAAGGGGGTATTGTACTCAGTAATTGGCCTGATCAATGCTGGGTATAAGGGAGTGATTACTTCTTCAGACCTTTATGATACTCCTTGGGCAATCAGCTGTGCTAAATAAAAAGATTTCCTGGAAACAATTTTCACTTTCAGTGAATGATCTTTAGAAATAAATCAGATGAGTAAGGTATTCACACAGTTCAGGGCTTTAGATAAAAGTCTCAGGTGTGAAGTTGGCACAAAATGTGTTTGCAAAGATATTAGTAGAGTCTATTAGGTCATAACGGGAGGTGTCATTATGAATAAGTTCAGTGCAATATAGGTTTATAGGTTCATAGGTAGGTACTAGGCTATCAGCCCTAGGGCCTATGTAAGCCTAGCCAACAAGGTTCCCTGGCTGTTGAGCAGAGCCACAGAAGTGATCCCTGGGGCGAATTTCCTAATTCCCATCAATTCATCAAGATTTTTCTTGAAGAGTGCTAATCAGGAACTTTGCTTGACATAGGTAGCTTGTTCCAGAGTATAGGAAGTCTCTGGGACAGGAATCTATCCCCTCCAGCGTGTTCTACTTATTGTGGTGACAAGGTTTAGGTCCCTAGTGTGTGTATCCCAGAGGGATTGGGATTTCTTTAGGTATAGCATGTCCAACAGCTCTGGGTTTGACATAGCTTTGCACTGAACCTATCAGCCATGATGTTGACAATATCAGTTGGTTCTGTAATTTTCATGCCATTGTGCTGTAACTCAGAGCAGAGCAGAGGTTGGGAGGGTGGCCTAATGGTTAAGGTGTTTGCCTTGCAAACACAAGGTGCAGGGTTTGAGTCTCACAAGGGACAATTGGCTAGGCTTAAAATGTCTCACAAGGGCAGTTTGCTTAGTACTAACCTATGAACCTATATTAAGCAGAGATCAGCTCGGAGTAGGTGATATGCAATGGAGTAAAGCTGGAGTTTTTTGAGACGGTCAGTGTAGGACATCTGTTTAAGGCCTGTAATCTTCTTGGTGAGGTACTTCATTGACCTTTCCAGCTGTTACAGATGTCTTGTGAGATACATTCCAAAAGGGACATTGTACTCAATAATGGGTCTAATGAGTGCCGAACAGAAGGGAACAATTACCTCTTTTTTCCCTGGATGAGAACCCTTTCATGATGAGGTGTATCACGTAGAAGGATTTCCTGACTACTGTGGTGATGTGATTATCAAAGGAGAGACTACTGTCCACCTGAGTCCCAAGGTCTCTTATCACACCATTGGTGTTAAGAGGACTGCCGCCTATGTGGTAGCTCATGGCAACAGAGTTTTTGCCAAAGGGGATGACAATGCACTTTTTGCCATTGAGCTTGAGGCCATGGCTCTGACACCAGGCACCTGTCTCAGTGAGGCCCTTCTGTAGGATGTCCACGTCATTTGGGGACTCGACTATGACACCCAGTTTGCCGTCATCTGTTTAATTCATCAGCCAGAGGCCCTCTGTGTTATCCCTTACTTCAGAGAAGTAGATACCAAACAGGAGAGGACCCAGGACTGAACCCTGTGGTACTCCACTTGTCACTGGATTGAAGTCAGATTTGGAGTCTGTAAATTTTACAGTGTGGGTTCTGTCAGTGAGCCAGTTGGCAACCCATCTTGTGACATATGGATTTATACCCAGTTTAGTGAGTTTATCTATAATTCCAGAATGGAGGATGGTGTCAAAAGCCTTGGCGAGGTCAAGATAAGCTGTGTGAACTGCCTTACCCTCGTCTACGGCTTTGGTGACTGTTTCAAAGAAGGCAGTCAGGTTCGGGAGGCATGATTTGCCTTTCACAAATCCAAGCTGGGTGGGGTCCAGAGTTTGGAGGTTACCTATGTCTTTGTTTATGAGCTCCATGATGATGGGTTCCATAGCCTTGCAGACCAGCCTCATCAGGCTAATAGGGTGATAGTTCCCGGGGTCTGTGGTGGCTTCCCCTTTGTGGAGTGGTGTAGCTGTTGCTGTGCACCATTCAGTGGGTACAAAGCCTGATGTGAGGCTATGATTGAACATGGTGCTTAAGTGGGGGGGCCAGTTCATTCTGAAGTTCATGTAGAATGCAGCCTGGGATATTGTCTGGTCCCATGGAAGCTGTGTTCTTGGCTTTGGAAAGTGCAGTTTTTACCTGTGCAGTTGTGACTGCAGGGCCTCTGCATTCATCCGGTATAGATATGGGCCCTTTAGGGGGTGAGAGGGGGGTAAAGTTAGTACTGAACCTATCAGCCAGGATGTTGACGATATCAGTTGGTTCCGTAATTTTCATGTCATTGTGCTGTAACTCAGAGCAAACCTGGATGTTGCCATTGAGATTCTTGACATAGCTATAGAATGCTCTCTGGTTGTCCTTAGAATCAGAGGCAATCTTTTTTTCATATCTAGCTCTGGAGGGTTTTATGAGGGATCTCAGTTTCTTACTGAGGCTGACCAGGGAGCTCCTCCACTCATGGGATTCAACTCCCTTCTGCAACAGTTTCTTCCTTCTGTTGTAGAGTTTGTTTATAGTGGGGAACCACCAGATTGCCTTCCTTTTTTTGGAGGGTAGCATCTTGGTTCTGTTAGGGATAACACAATCCATGCACTCGTGTAAGTGCTTATAGAGTGCATTTATGTAGGATTCTACAGTCATGCCTGTAGTTCCCATCTGCATGGATGTTGTGAAGTGTGTCACTTCTGTCTTAAGATGCATGAAGTTGGCGTTGGAGAATTTTTTTACAGTGGTTTCCTTAATGGGGGTGGAGGCGGAATGTGGATATCTATGGTGATTAGCTTATGGTCGGATCTGACCAATGAGGAGGTGACTTCAGGTGTGAAACACCAGTCACTCATGTTGGTAATGACTAGGTCTAGTATATTGTTGCCCCTGGTGGGGGTTTGGATAAGTTGATCCAGGGCATTGGAGTTTATGAATTCTAGAAAGCATTGAGCAAAGGAGTTGGTACATGAGTAGTTTTCCCAGTTATTGGTGGGATAGTTGAAATCGCCCATTATTAGGGTGTTTGGTTGGACCCTAATATTTTCCAGTATATCAATAAAAGAGGAGCAGAAGTCCTGGGGCATGGTGGGGGATCTGTAGCAAGCTACAATTTGGATTGCAGTTTTACCCAGAGTTAGTTGCACTTGGATAATTTCAGATGCATTATGTTGGGCAACTAGCCTGGAGGTGTGGATATCCTTAATGAATATGGACACACCTCCACCTTTGGTGTTCTGGTCCAGGTTAGATGGCCAAAAGGTATGGTATGAGTTATAGCCTGGTAATGCAGGGGTGCTCTGCAGAGCCTTGAACCAGGTTTCAGTCACAGCACAGATATCAATGTTCTCCATTTTAAGGAGTGCCTCGAGTGAGTGCACTTTGAGGTTTAGACTTCTAGCTTTGAGTAGCATTACCCTCAGTTTTTGTTTGCCTGTATCTGCTACAGTGGTGGGTTTGTCATTTGGACCTTGCCTAAAAAAGGCACTATAGGGGCGGCAAGAGTCTTAACCAGTATCTGGAATCCCAGGGGCAGCAGGTGCAGGCCATCTGTGGCAAAGCATTGTGGCCTGTCAACCATGTCGTCCCAGGCAGACAGATACTGGATCCCACCAGAAGCTTAGCCAATTGTTGAAGTCAATCATTTTGTCCTTGTACTGTGGTATCATTCTGTGTGAAGGTAGGATGCTACTCAGGGCTAGGGTCACACCTGCCTGGATTACAAGATTGGAGAGCTCTTCCATGTCTCTTTCATGTAGTCCAGGGAGGTACATCTCAGGTCGTTTGCACCAACATGGACAATGACCTAAGTGCATGGATTATATGTCGGATCCTGGCAACCGACAGGCAGCTGACAGTAACCTTCTCCTTGTTTAGTCTGGTGAGTAGAACATCAGTGTGCTTGACTATAGAGTCACCTATGACTAATGTGTTGGGTATGTTGTTTTGCCTTATGGGGTATGGTTGGATGGCACACTGAGTCTGTGGGTTATGTATCTTTTGGATTGTGTTCATAGGTTCATAGGTTCATAGGTTCATACTAGGCTATTTGCCCTAGGGCATTTATAAGCCTAGCCAGAGTGTGTTTGGCTTTCGCCACCCATTTTAAATTAATTTTGCTATGCCTTTTTTTGAGGTTAGTATACTGTGCCTCTGTCTAACAGTGACACAGAAGTGATAACCGGGGTAAACCTACGATCTCCCATCCACTCATCAAGATTCCTCTTGAAGAGAGTCAATGTGGGACACTGCCTAACCTGGACTGGGATTTTATTCCAGAGTGAAGGGAGCCTCTGGGTTATGAATCTGTCCCTCCAGCATGTCCTATTTACTTCAGTGCTGAGGTTCAAGTCTCGAGCTAGCTCGATGGGATTTGGATTTTCTGAGGTGCAGCATGTCCATTAAGTCCGGGTTGGACATGGCTTTATACGTCAGGCACAGATCGCCTCTGAGCAGGCAGTATGCCACTGAGTAGAGCTGGAGTTTCTTTAACCGGGCAGCATATGGCATCTGTTTGAGCCCTTTGATCCTCTTGGTGAGGTACTTTTGGGGTCTTTCCAGTTGCTGTAGATGTCTGGTAAGGTACATCCCAAAAGGGGCATTGTACTCAATTATTGGCCTGATGAGGGATGAGTAAAGAGGTACGATGACCTCCCCTGATCTAGATGTGAATCCCTTCATGATTAGGTGGGCTATATAAAATGTTTTTCTAACCACTTTGGCCACGTGGTTGTCAAATGAGAGATTGCTATCAACTTGGGTCCCCAGGTCCCTAATGACTTCTTCTGTACTTAATGGATTACCACCTATGTGGTAATTTTTTTGCCAAAGGAATGACTATACACTTTTGGCGTTTAGCTTGAGGCCATGGCTCTGGCACCAGTTGTCTGTTTCTATGAGGCCCTTTTGGAGGATGCTTGTGTCGGCTGGAGAGTTGATTATGGTGCCCAGTTTGCAGTCATCTCTTCCGTGTTGGCCTGTACCACTGAGAAATATATACCGAACAAGAGAGGTCCCAGGACTGAGCCTTGTGGGACACCACTTGTAACTGGTTTGGAGTCTGACATGGCTCCAGCAATTCTAACCATGTGGGTTCTGTCCTTGAGCCAGTTTGCAACCCATCTAGTGACATAGGGGTTTATATTTAAGCTGGTGAGCTTATCTATAATGCCGAGTGGGTGTTTATCGAAGGCTTTTGCGAGGTCCAGGTAGGCTGTGTGGACCACCTTCCCTCGTCAATGGCCTTGGTGACTGTTTCAAAGAAATTGACCAGGTTTAAGAGGCAGGATCTGCCCTTAACAAAGCCAAACTGGGTAGGATCCAGTGTCTGTAGGTCCCCAATATCTTTATTTATGAGGTCCATGATGATCCTTTCCATAGCTTTGCAGACCAAGCTAGTCAGGCTTATGGGGCGATAGTTTCCAGGATCCGTTGAGGCACCACCTTTGTGGAGAGGGACCACTGATGCTGTCTCTTTGGGTACATATCCTGCAGTAAGGCTAAGACTGAACAGTAGTTTTATGTTTGGGTTTAGCTCTTCTTGGAGTTCATGTAGGATGCAGCCCGGGACGCCATCTGGTCCCAATGATGCTGTGTTTTTTGCTTTGGAGAGGGCGGCTCTTACCTGAGCATCTGAGGTGTTAGGGGGGCAGCACTCTGTTGGGATAGATATTTGCCCTTTTGGTGGGGAGAGGGGAGAGAAATTTGCACTGAACCTGTCAGCTAGGATGTTGGCAATGTCTGTGGGCTCGGTGTATTTTTTGTCATTTTGGACCAATTCTGAGCATATCTGGGAATTCCCACCCAGGTTCCTAACATAACTAAAGAAAGCCTTGTGATTATAGTGTCCTGTGCAATTTTTCTCTCGAAGCTGGCCTTAGACGATTTTATGAGTGCCCGTAGTTTTTTGCTAATACTGATCAGAGATGCCTTCCCTTTTTGGGATTTTGCTCTATCATGTAGTAGCTTCCTCCTTCTATTGTATAGTTTGTTTATGGCTGGGGTCCACCAGACAGGACGTCTGCCTTTGGAGGATTGGGTTTTGGTTTTATTTGGGATTGCATGATCCATGCATTCCTGAAGGTGTTCATAGAATGCGTTTATAAAGGATTCTGCGGGTCTGGGTCATTTTCCACAGGCCGGGGCTTTGAAGGATTTCGCCCGGTTTTTTTGTGTGAAATTTGCTTTAGAGAAGTTTTCCTCTGTGGTTTTCTGGGCAGGGGGTGGGGTCGGGATGTGAATATCCAGTGAGATTAGTTTATGGTCTGATCTTACCAGTGAGGGATACACTTCTGGTCTGGAGCATAGTGTCCCCGTGTTGGTGATGATCAGGTCCAGTATGTTTTCCCCTCTTGTGGGAGTGGTAACAAGTTGTTCCATAGCATTTGAGTTTATAAATTCTAGGAACCCTTGGGCTAGGGTGTTGGAGCTAGAGTAATGCTCCCAGTCTATGTTTGGGTAGTTGAAGTCGCCCAATATTATGGTGTTTGGAGAGACCTTCATATTTTCCAGTATTCTCAGGAAGGCCAAGTGGGGTTCCTGTGTTTGGGAGGGTGGTCTGTAGCAGGCTATAAACTGGAAGGCAGTTTTACCCACAGTTAGTTGCACATGGATAGTCTCTGATGCTTCATGCTGTGCCACCAACCTGGAGGTGTGGGTATCTTTGACGAATATTGATACTCCCCCTCCTTTTGTGGTTTGGTCCAAGTTTTGGGGCTGAAAAGCATGGTATGAGGTATAACCTGGTAGTGCTGGAGTGCTCTCAGGAGCCTTGAACCAGGTTTCTGTTACTGCACAGATATCGATGTTCTCCATGCTAAGGAGAGTTTCGAGTGCATCTTGAGGTTTAGACTTCTGGCGTTGAGTAGCATTACTCTTAGTTTCTTATCCCTTGTGATACCTATGGAGGTGGGTTTGTCTTTTGAGCCTTGCCTAAAAATGGCACTATGGGGTAGCAAGAGCCTTTGCCAATATCCAGCCCAGGGGTGACAGGTGCAAGCCGTCCCTAAGCATCGGCTCGTGTTGTCGAGCATGTCATCTCAGGCTGACAGGCATTGGATCCCCTTTGAATGACACCAACACTTAAGCCAATTGTTGAAATTGATCATCTTGTCTTCATATTGTGGCATCATTCTTGGTGAGGGTAAGATGCTACTCAAGGTCAGGGTCATACTGGCCTGGGCTACATGCTCAGAGAGCTCCTCTATGTCTCTTTTCATGTAGTCCAGGGAGGTACGTCTCAGGTCATTCACATCAGCATGGACAATGACTGAGTCATATTTGTACTTGCCTTGGAGTGACCTGAGTGCTTGTGTTATGTGGCGGATCCTAGCGCCTGACAGACAGCTCACCGTGACCTTCTCCTTGTTCAGCCTGGTGAACGGGATGTCAGTGTGCCTGACGATAGAGTCACCTATTACAAGTGTATCAGGTGTGTTGTTTAGCCTTAAGGGCTGTGACTGTCTGGCACACTGGCTTTGTGAGCTATGTGTTGCACGTGTTTTGTTTTGGGGTAGCGGTTGCTTGGGTGTCTGCTTTGGAGGTCTCTGCTGCTTAGGCAGATTTTTATTTATATGTTTTTGTGTGTTTATGTGTTTGGTTTGTTGTCGTGGTAGGTCTTTGTGAGACTGGAATTGTAGTGAGTGTGGTTTCCTTCTCCTCCTGACTGGTTACACCAGTACTGAGTTGAGAGAGCTTAGCCTCCAGTTTGGCTATATGGTTGCATCTCTCACATGTGTTGGAATTTGTTGGGAGGAGGAGAGGGTTGTCTGTGTACATGAGGCAGTTGTAACATTGCCTCAAGATTCCCAGATTCACCAGCTGGACCGGAGAGGAGATTGACAACTGACCTTTGGACATGCTAGAATAGTATTGGGAATTCCTTTATAATTGAAAGAAAGGGCCAATGGGGAACAAGATACTCAATGGGAGTTTGTGAGGGTGTAGTGCTTTTAATTTTTTAGAGCTGACACTTATATAATTGCTTTAGTGAGCAAGTGCCAGGTAACTTAAATGCAATGTGTTACAGGTAACTTAAATGCAAAACGACAAACAGTAACTTTCTTTCAAGTGAAACAAGGAAATAAGTACAGTAAGCAATGCAGATATCACTAGGGATCCACAGAAGTGCTAAAAGGCTGCGTTTTAGGTGGAATTAGCATCAGGAAATAAACAAACAACAAGCATACAAATAAAGCTAGATTCAGCAGGCCTGGATCTAGTCTATGCTACAGCAAACAAGGTGTACCAATTTCAGTAAGAAGCAGTTCAAATATGCAGGCACTATAAGCCTTTAACCAGAAATTCACTGCTCAGAAGGGCAGAGTCCAGCTTCTCCTCCCACAAGAGTGCAGACCGCAATCTCCTTCTTTAAAATAACTGGCCTGAAGCCCAAGTGCTTAAACCAGAACTAATACACTTTTAGAATAACAGACACTGAGCTCTCAATCAGCAGTTCCCAACTTAGAAGGATGTAAGCTACCTGTCCTGCCACCACAGTGCAGGCCACAAACCTTCCTAATGTAAAACAACTGGTCTGAAGCCCAAGTGCTTAATCCAAAAGACTTAGAAATGATAGCTACATTTTAATCAAGTTACTACCAGCAGTAATAAATACAACTGAATACTTTAAAGAATGCCTGGATTAGTGCTCAAGTTATACAAACAAAGCTAGATTCAGCAGGCGTGGATCTAGTCTATGCTACAGCAAACGAGGTGTACCAATTTCAGTAAGAAGCAGTTCAAATATGCAGGCACTATAAGCTTTAACCAGAAATTCCCAGCTCAGAAGGACAGAGTCCAGCCTCTCCTCCCACAAGAGTGCAGAACACGAACCCTCTTAATGTAAAATAACTGGCCTCAAGCCCAAGTGCTTAAACCAGAATTAATACACTTTTAGAATAACAGACACTGAGCCCTGAATCAGCAGTTCCCAACTTAGAAGGATGTAAGCTACCTGTTCTGCCACTACAGTGCAGACCACAAACCTTCCTAATGTAAAACTGGTCTGAAGCCCAGGTGCTTAAATTAAAAGGCTTACAATGAGTTACATCAAGCAGTAATAAATACAATTGAGTACTTTTAAGATGACGCAAAAGCAAAATAAAGTAGGAATAAAACACAAATACAGTAAAAGCAGATACATTTTTTGGAAAGAGAGAAAGGAGTAGCAGAAACTAAGCTGATTGGCCTTCTCAAATGCTCTCCCTGTACTGGGTAGAATGAGGTAATGACACTAGACTGGGAGAAGGGTCCCAGATCAAATTTACACTACACCAACTATAAAAACACTATACCAACAGGGAGGGTGGGAAACAAACTGCAGAAATGTTACTCACAGCTGAAAAGCAGCATTGAGCTTTTAAATGAAAGTTTTAAACAGCTAAAGGAGCCACTAGAAAAAAAGAGTTTAACTGCAACAAGTTATCATAAACAAACAACCCAACAGATGCTTAATAAGAGTGGACAATTTCCAGTTAATACCTCACACACAGTGAAACTAGCTAGAAAAAATACACAGTACACAGTGCTATAAACAACAAAGAAATAAAGAACAAAATAAACAAAAAACAGGATACTTAATGTTATATATTGTAGCTATTAGCTCACTGTAAAATGGCTGAACACTTACAACTGAGCTTCTTAGGTAACAGAAAGTTGAAACCTGAGACAGCTTTTAAGAAAGAAATCTCAAAAGAACCAATGGGGTGCTTAGTCTAAGCTGTAGTCCAGGAGACCTCAGTCAGCCAATGATCTCAAACAATTCTCTCTCACTGAAATGCCTGATGGCTTTGGCTAAAACAAGATGTCCCTGAATTATGTGCTCAGACAAACAGCCTCCACAAACACTAGGCCCAAATACAAGCCTGAATATGGAAATGCTACAAATATCCCCACTACTTAGAACAAACTGCAGAAATGTTACTCACAGTTGAAAAGCAGCAGTGAGCCTTTAAATGAAAGTTTTAAACAGCTAAAGGAGCCACTAGAAAAAAGAGTTTAACTGCAACAAGTTATCATAAACAAACAACCCAACAGATGCTTAATAAGAGTGGACAATTTCCAGTTAATACCTCACACACAGTGAAACTAGCTAGAAAAAATACACAGTACACAGTGCTATAAACAACAAAGAAATAAAGAACAAAATAAACAAAAAACAGGATACTTAATGTTATATATTGTATTAGCTCACTGTAAAATGGCTGAACACTTACAACTGAACTTCTTAGGTAACAGAAAGTTGAAACCTGAGACAGCTTTTAAGAAAGAAATCTCAAAAGAACCAATGGGGTGCTTAGTCTAAGCTGAAGTCCAGGAGACCTCAGTCAGCCAATGACCTCAAACAATTCTCTCTCACTGAAATGCCTGATGGCTTTGGCTAAAACAAGATGTCCCTGAATTATGTGCTTAGACACACAGCCTCCACAAACACTAGGCCCAAATACAAGCCTGAATATGGAAATGCTACAAATATCCCCACTACTTAGAACAAACTGCAAAAATGTTACTCACAGCTGAAAAGCAGCAGTGAGCCTTTAAATGAAAGTTTTAAACAGCTAAAGGAGCCACTAGAAAAAAGAGTTTAACTGCAACAAGTTATCATAAACAAACAACCCAACAGATGCTTAATAAGAGTGGACAATTTCCAGTTAATACCTCACACACAGTGAAACTAGCTAGAAAAATACACAGTATATAAACAACAAAGAAATAAAGAACAAAATAAACAAAAACAGGATACTTAATGTTATATATTGTAGAGTTTGCTGAGTGTCCTTCCTTCGATTAGCTCACTGTAAAATGGCTGAACACTTACAACTGAGCTTCTTAGGTAACAGAAAGTTGAAGCCTGAGACAGCTTTTAAGAAAGAAATCTCAAAAGAACCAATGGGGTGCTTAGTCTAAGCTGTAGTCCAGGAGACCTCAGTCAGCCAATGACCTCAAACAATTCTCTCTCACTGAAATACCTGATGGCTTTGGCTAAAACAAGATGTACACAGCCTCCACAAACACTAGGCCCAAATACAAGCCTGAATATGGAAATGCTACAAATATCCCCACTACTTAGAACAAACTGCAGAAATGTTACTCACAGCTGAAAAGTAGCAGTGAGCCTTTAAATGAAAGTTTTAAACAGCTAAAAAAAAAGAGTTTAACTGCAACAAGTTATCATAAACAAACAACCCAACAGATGCTTAATAAGAGTGGACAATTTCCAGTTAATACCTCACACACAGTGAAACTAGCTAGAAAAAATACACAGTACAGTGTATAAACAACAAAAAAAAAAAAAAGAACAAAATAAAAAAAAAAATACTTAATAAATGTTATATTGTAGAGCTTGCTTTTGCTGTCCTTCCTTCGATTAGCTCACTGTAAAAAAAAGGGTGGAGGTTGCTTGTGTTTCTAAATTGGAGGTCTCTGTTGCTTGGGCAGATTATTATCGAGAGCCTCTGTGAATGTTTTTTGTGTAGCTATGTGTGGGTTTTGGTGGTATTGTTTCTTAGTTTTCTAGCATACCTAAAGAAGGATTTATAATTAGCTATGGCTTCAGAGATGAGCAAGTGTCCATAACAATGAATCACTCACTAAGGAGGTACCCTCCAAAAAAAAAAAATATCACACTCATCCATTTCCACCCTTAGTCATAACCAGCCAAAATATTGATAAACTTCTCCAAATAATGGTCTACCCAGCCCATGATAAGCTTCATGTAGGGCCATCAATTATTCCCCCACCTTCAGAGAGGCAAAAGACAACCACACTTGTTACTATCCTTAAAATCGTAAGCTTGGCATCCGCTTGAAAGCATAAGCATTAAACGTGACTGGTATTAGTTGAACCTCCTCTTTCTAAAGCTACATATGTCATTAAGTTCCATTTCTTACACACACACACAGACACACACATACACACACACACACACACACACACACACACACACACACACACACACACACACACACACACACACACACACACACAATCTCAGACATTCTATTATTAATACACAAATGTGCTTAGCGTCCAGTAAAGATCCATCCTTCTTGACTTTCAGATATAATGTTATGGATAAAATCATTTAAACCTTTTGGACCTGCCTTATCTTCAGCTATTAAATATTATCTATTGACATTTCCCTCCAAAATTAGTAAAAATGCATCCATAGTTAGATAAGATTTAATTTCCCCAAAGATCCTGAAAAATAACACACATCCTATTAAACCAATTTTACACTAACCCCACTTAAAGGCACCAGCAAGCATTTAACAATAACTAAATCAATCCTGCATAAATACTAGAAACATCAGTAACTCCCTGTGGAGATGAAACATCGTAGGGAGCCATAAAAAGATTTCTCTCACTCATAACTTTGATACTCTCAAACAGGATCATACCAACAGATAATAGTTTTCATACTCATACAATAATAATAATACTTGTCCTGCCATGTACAAGGGATTCAAAACTCAGATAATCTGACATGCGTAGTCATTTGCAGTAACAACAATAGAATAGACCAATTTCAGTTGGCCCTTAAGTAGTATAGTGACAGACTTAACAAATCTTCCATTCAGTCTCCTTGGAGTCTCTAGCATATCACTTTTCATTATACCAGATTTGTTTATACTGGCTCCTAACTGATGTTACATTTGTGTCTAGTCGAGTCATTAATTCAGCATACATTATATTAGACTTCTTAACATAGAAACTGAAATCCCTGGCTAATACCACACTTGTAGCTTGTTTACAGCCAGTATTCAGAGTCCAGGGCTTTGCAAATGATTTACGGTTTCTGTGACTAGTGGCACTGCACAGATATGCAAATAAGGTCAGTGAAAGGTATTTGCAATAAATACAGAAAAGCAAAGTCTTTTTTCAAAACACACCCACTTCTTACAAAAAAAGTAAGTTGCCATAATGTTCGATTGTGTGGGTTCATTTAATTTTTTTTCACATATTGTGGGCAAGTGCAACTGAGTGCAGTCACACTTAAAATGTTTACAGAAAGCTATGGACTGTGCAGCACTTAATCATGGATTTAAAAAAAAAAAAAAGTGGTTATAATGTTTTATATATGGGTACCCTTTTATGGACACCTTGATGGTTTCATTAAAGAATAGAAAGGGGGAAATAGGAAAGATTGAAAAAGGGGAGAAAAAACAAAGAGGGGAACACACAAGGGAAACATCATGAGGGTTTAGGCTAGAGGAGGTTAGAGAGGATGGGCACTGTTTTTTTCAGGGTATAGATGCCCCTCCCCCATTTATTTCAAATTTTTAATATATGACAGGGTAGTATGAGTGAGAAATAGGTAAGATGGTGTAGTAGAAAGGATAAGGGAAGAAGGACTAAGGAAGTGCCAGCTGGAGTCCAAGTCCACACAGCCTCAACCATGTCCACAACAAGATGGTTTGCAGTGGCAGACCATAATGTCGAGGGGGTATGGGTCTGTTTTGGTGAAGTGTTTGGCACCAACTGGTAGAGTATGTCTTCTGCACTCTGAAGAGAAGTGTCAGCTGGCTGAATTCTCCTGTCCACTGCCTCCACCAGTATATCCTCTACCAAGCTCTGAAGCCTTTTTTCTGAGAGGCTTGCCAGGCTGCCATATGCCAGAGTGCCTGCAAGACCAGTGCCTCCACTTCAATACCATGAGATTTTCCCCAGACAAGCAGAGGGTGACCTGTTCCTAGTTTTGGAGACATGTGCCTGGCCTTCTCCTAAGGGATTTAAAGCTGTAAAAAAAAGAAAATAATGGGAGAGACACAAAATAATAAAGGATAAAGAAATGCATAATCAAAATAAGAAAATCAGAGGAAAAAAGCAGTGGGGAGAGACAAAACAGGGAAAGCACAAAATAAAACACAATAATCCACACAATAATATTTACATGCCATTCCATACACTATTGAAATACTAAAATAAAATCTTTATTGAAGTAACAGGAAGTCTTTATGCACACAATGGGAGTAGTGATTTGGGATATGCTTTTGTACTTGGGAAGAATGATATGATGTCCCATTTGGGATGTACCTTACAAGACACCTGCAACAGCTGGAAAGACTACAGAAGTACCTCACCAAGAGGATCACTGGCCTCAAACAGATGCCCTATGCAGCTCGACTGAAGAAACTCCAGCTGTACTCGGTTGCATACTGCCTACTCAGAGGTGATCTATGCCTGACATACAAGGCCATGTCCAACCCAGAATTGATGGACATGCTCCACCTAAAGAAAACCATATCCCCTCGAGCCACACGCTCTTGGGATCTACATCTCACCACAACAATAAACAGGACATGCTGGAGGGATAGATTCCTGTCCCAGAGACTTCCCATACTCTGGAACAAGATCCCAATCTACATTAGGCTGAGCTCCTCGCTAACACTCTTCAAGAGAAACCTGACGAGTGGATGGGAAACAGAAAGTTTACCTCAGGGATCACTTCAGTGGCTCTGCTGGACAGAGGCACAGGGAACTAATCTAAGGGGGTGGCGAAAGCCGACACAATTCCGGCTAGGCATATAAATGCCTTCAGGCAGATAGCCTAGTACCTACCTATGAACCTATGATTACTGCTTATACATATGTCTGATGAATTCAAATGGCAAGGGCTTGTGATTTCTTAAAGGGGTGGGTATATCTCTCAGGTTATCTACATGCAATACATTAAATACAGTACTAAAATACTCTTTTGTAAGTATTCAAAGTAATCAGGTTAAAACCAATAACATTAGTTTGAAATATAGTAGCTTCAGTTGCACACTTCTTTCATCTATAAAGCTATAAAAATAATTGTCTTATTACCAATAAACAAAACTGTTGAAAAAAAGAGTACAGCAGTTGTACACACACACACGCATATTTCTCTTTTATTTTTAAAGTACTACATTAATTTTAAATCCTTTTTGTATGCCTTTATACATACTACAAATTAATAATACAAAAAAAATTCTCTTGAACTTCAGTCATACTTACCAGAAGATTCAACAAGTCTTTCTTCTCTTCACTGTTGTTGTTGGTGGTTGTAGTTAATTTTTTCATCAGTTATAATTAAAAGAGACAAGGCAATTCTTGTTTACCTTTATTTGCACTTTATATGTGTGTATATGTGTGTGTGTGTGTGTGTGTGTGTGTGTGTGTGTGTGTGTGTGTGTGTGTGTGTGTGTGTGTATATATATATATATATATATATATATATATATATATATATATATATAATATAATATACAGATATAGATACAGATATATATCTAGATACGTGTGTGTGTGTGTGTGTGTGTGTGTGTGTGTGTGTGTGGTGTGTGTGTGTGTGTGTGTGTGTGTGTGTGTGTGTGTGTGTGTGTGTGTGTGTGTGTGTGTGTGTGTGTGTGTGTGTGTGTGTGTGTGTGTGTGTGTGTGTGTGTGTGTGTGTGATGCGTGTGTGTGTGTGTGTGTGTGTGTGTGTGTGTGTGTGTGTGTATGTGCGTGTGTGCGTGTGTGCGTGTGTGCGTGTGTGTGTGTGTGTGTGGGTGTGGGTGTGTGTGTGTGTGTTTATTCCTTGCTAAGCAGTAACTCCCTTTTGTTTTCCCTTTTATTTTCTTTTACACATGCATAACTGTATGAATTAGTACAAAACTGTGCCAATATTCCCTATCACCAAGAAGAAAATATGAAATATGTGTGGAATGTTGTTTTCACAATACATGCAACACTTTGTTAAGGTATAACTAATTCACAAACACAGAAATGTAGCAATTCATAGAAGTTTGCATTTCCTTTTTTGTGCAAATCCATCTGATATGATAGGTAATAACATTTGTCAGCACAGTTTGTTTGGTCATTCACTTGGCACAGCAACCCTCAACTCTCCCCCAAAATATAGTTTAACTAGCATACGTTGTGTGAGACTTCAGTCATGTTGTACGTTTAGTTAAAATACTTTTGAACAGACAACTGTGTTAATCAATTGTTTTATTTATGTTTATATAGCCTACACAGAACTGGCTTCATGCAAGGTAACTATTATAAGTATTTTTTTAAATAGTAATAAATTATAAATGTTAATTGTATTTTAATTTTAATATCATTATTCATCAGTGCAGGCAGAACTACTTCTATCTGTAACCCAGTACATGATTTACAGAGTTACATGTACAGATTACTATTTTAATAAACTTATGTGACATTTGTATATATTATAAAAATCTGTTACCATATTATTGATATGCATCTTTGTTAAAAAATGCATATATGATTACAAACATGCTCACGATTTCCTATGCATTTCATATAATATTTTCAGATACACATATATTTCTTTGAAAATACCTGTAGTTATGCAAACTTGTTAAACTATTTTTTTTTTTTTTTTTTTTATCTTTAATATGACTCACTTAAGAAACCAAAGTTTTGCTTCACTTACATTAGAACTCTGGCTTCCTCACCACAACCCACCTTACCCACTTGGCCAGCTGGTCAGCCCTATGCTTCTGCAAGTCTTCGCAATGGTGACAACACTTCTCACTGGAGTGGGTTAAGCCTATCAAGATTGAGAGGTAGTCACCCAACTCCTGCCAGATAGTGATCTTTTTCCAAACGGCGTGTCTTGTGCACACCTCAGTCTTATTCTGATATGAATTATGTAGAAGGCAGAGCATGATTATGGTCTCCTTATCGTACCAGCTAGGAGCACAGCCTTGTGTCTTTACAGGAGTTGCAATTTTTGAAGAGCCAGAACAAGAATGAGACAAATATGGCCAGGGATGTATTAATCAAGGTTAGAACCACTCCCTAAAGGATGTGGCATTACCCTAACCAAACACTTTCTGCGACCATGGTCATCACAATGCCTATTGATATTATTGTCAAGTTGGGTTTAACCAGAACTGCTTTGTCACATATATATATATTTTTTTTCTTATTTGAAACCAGTTACCTTTCCTTCTATGCCTCATTAAAGTAGAAAACTATTATTAATATTTTTTATTGATAATGCTTATTGGTAAACATTATTTTTCATTCCCTAACACCAGTTTGTGCTGTGTAGTAGAGCAGAGTTTTGGGGGTTGGAATAAATGTCACTATGTGTGTTACTTTTAACTTTTATGAAGTTATGATTTGCCTGAGATGTAATGGTGTAACACACAATGTTGGATGAACAAGGATTACACTTCAAATCGCTGAAAATCTGTGAATTACATGACTCAGTTTTCTTTTTTAACTATATTCTGATTTTGGCTAGTGTAGGGCCATTCGTACATTCCTATGGAAAGCTTGGGATAGTTGAGGAGAGTTGTGGACTTCAGAACCATCTGCAGCATATCCATGTCACTCTGAAATGAATTCATGTAACTTTGGACATGCATTCATAATTAGCAAAATGTTGAAATTTGACAATATATCTCGGGACACGTTTGCATACTACTATGATTCATGGAGATGTATATAAATCAGCATAAATTGCATATAATACATGTAAAAGGCCCTGAAATTTCACCAATAAGTTAGGCTGCACCATATTAATTCACCGATAGCCGAGACAGACACCAAATGCAATAGGATACCACAGACTTACTAAACTAAGGAAATACATTTTTTAATGTTACTGTTTAATATGAAACACTTAAAATATTATTTTATTATTGATTTAAGAGTCATTTGCAATGAACCCGCATGGATGATATGCATGTTATGATAGCACTGACTGATTGGTAGATTTCTGTCATTTTGAAGATGGATTTCATGACAACAACAGTGAAAATGATTACTGATGATAGAAAATGTTCATTACACTAGTATTATTAACTGATTGTTCACACATGGGTATGAATGCAGTATTTTACTACTGAAGTGTTACTGTGTTAAGGATATCAACAGGCATGTGATGAATCTGATTTAGTTGGAATGATAGTGAATAATAAAAAATGGCAATATTATTGCTATGTGACAATGGAAGAGGATAGGGCAGGGTTGCTTTTTTGCGACAAAAGTGATTGAATTCATGACCTGAATGAAATGCAGGTAACATATTACAATTTTACATGGCTGTGCTGAGATTTCTATTAGGTAATTATATTGATTTGTGTCAAGTAACGGGTATCATGGGTGACAGGTGTTTTGTATAACACCCAAACAGTACTGTCACACTTTGTGACTGTGGCCCTTTTTTCTTTGTCTTTTTTTTTCTTTTTACATGTAGCACTGATGGAAAATAAGGAATCAAAGTGAGAAAGGATAACTTCAGCCATGAGGAAAATCGTGTTCTCATGGCAACACTGAGGACATATGGGAAACCTATTTTTGGTAAAGAGAGGCGTAGACAAGCTGAGAGGAATAAGACCTGTAGTCAAGTAGTTGTTGAAATCAATGTAGTTGGAGGCAGAAATCAATAACTGGCACAGTGTATGAAAATTGCAAATGACATGGTAGCACATGCTAAAAACAAGGACAGACAGAATTCAATTTCCCATACCACTACAGGGAAGTGGGTCTCTGAATTTTATTCATTTGAATCCAGATGAGGAATACCATCTGTCCATTTGCAGGAATGACGGTGAAACAGAAGATGGTGGAACAGGAATAATTAAACATGGTGTGAACACTGCTCCATCTGACCAATGTTTACAGCAGCAGCAATACTCAGGTCCTCATGAAATTTAGTTAAAATCAGTAACATAAATTTATATAGAAAGAATTGAATGCTGGCAAGGAATGATGTAATTAAACATGTCACAAATAATTATTAATAGGTGAACATTGTACATCAGCAAAGAATGGAAATGTAAGCAGTGTGCATGGTAAGTGTCCCCCTCACAGCCTTGTAAGCTTATTTTACATCATGCTGTGCATTACTATTAATGTTTTCAAATAATTTTTACAAAGTCAGCATCAGAAGCAAACATTTTAACTAAATCAATAAATTTGGATGAAGTCAGCAGCAGAGTGAGTGTTGCTGCCACTGCTGCTGCTGCTGATAACATAGTTATATTTATGAAGAAGACTGTGGAAAGTAGCAGGCGTTTCCCCAAGTTTAATGGCAGGTTCTCTCACCCCAAAAAATGTTAGTAACTCTGCAGAAAGTGGCAGTGCAACATAAAGTCAAGCACAAGCTGACATGACATTCATGTTGTACAGGGGAAATACCCCTGCATCTCTACACCAGGATATCCAAACCCAGAGGAAAACTTTGAGGATGATGGCAGGCATTCAGAGGTAACAGTGTCCTCAGTGGCACCTTTACAAAGGAGAACCAGGTGCCAAAATTTTCTTACAGCTACCACATGAAACACATAAAGCATTGGCTACCCAACAGGAAAGATGCCGTGACATTTAGGGATCAGAGTACTGCCACAAAGAGTCAGCTGGAAATGGTCAGAGTCTTCCAGGGTATGAGTGATGATTTCCAGCACTACCTGGAAATCGCATAGAGAAGGAATAATACCATGATCACACATGCTTAGTATGGTAGCACACCAAGCATCCATGGTCGCCTCCATTCGTACACTAGTTAGGCCACACTAGAGTCAAGCTGGAGTCAATTTTGCAAGGGGAAGAGGCCAGAGTACTGCTAGGACATGTGTGTGGGGGAGATCACATGATACTATCATTGCTTCTCAGGACAGTAATGTCTGTAGTCAAAGTGAAGAAGCACAACACAGTTCACACAAGCTATGTTAACGTTTATCTATGTCTACTAGAAATTCACATTCAAGGTCATGATCACTGTCATACAGTAGTGTCAGGTCAGTGACAGCAGGATCACCTGCATCAGGTGGTCATGACATTGGACCAACTTACCTCATGGTAGCCCTTCCTCCAAATCAATTGCAACATCACCTAGCCTATCACTAAGAGATGTGAGTGACTCATTTGATCTTAAAGTACTGTTAATCACCTATAAAACACAGTTGTCTGTTTAACTTAAATGGTGTTGGGGGGACAAGTTAGCAAATGTATGCATTTCATCCCTGCAAAACTAGTAAGTACACTATCATTAAACAAAAAGCAATGCTACTTTGATTACAATTCTACAGGTGACTGGTACCTAAAATGTCAAAATAGTAATGAACAAATATTTTCAGGAGAAATAAGACATTGAAATGAGTATCCTGACATGTAAACTTACCATGCTGCCACTTCACTCTCCCCACTGTACAAATGCTGATAGTTTTTGATGTCAGAATGTATTGCGTATGACAGCATAAAATTAATCTGATATGCAGTACAGCAGAATAACCTAAGAAGAGATGGCATATATAAACAAAGCATTATAAGTCATTTTCTTTATGTTTGCAATGCATTAACTCAGAACGTATTTCACTGATGTCAATAGCCCTTAGTTTTGTATAATTAAGTAATCATTAATCATTAAATCAGAAGTTATTCATGAAAATGGTCAAAATGTGAATTATTTTGTATTTGATGCCTTTTGACATCACTTAACAGGAATCAGCAAGGCAACAGCATGTGTATCATTCTAACAATAAGAAAATATTTTAAGATGAGAGACAATGTCAGATGAACAGTGACAGACGATCATGCACCACAGAGCATAGCCCACAAGTATCACTCCATGTGTTTTTTTACAAGAAAAAAATACTAACCTGAATGTTATGGTCTATAGTTGTGGACTAGACATTGCCTCTTTGCCTGCACAGTTGCATGACATGCATTAGCCTGCCACATGGGATCCCTTAATAATGCTGCTGGCTAGTCATCATTAGTTATAGTAGGACTGGAACTGGAAGCTGCAGTCACAGCATGGGTCACTTCACCGCCAGACTGGTGCATGATCATAATATGCAGAATGCAACATGCAATATAAACATCCTGCATGCAGTAGTTGGTTTATAATTAAGGACATCCCAGACTCATCTAAGCACCTGAAATGTCCATTTAGGAGGTCAAAGACCCTCTCAATGACAACACTGGTCTGGGACAGGAATGTTTTATATATCTCCTTGACACCTCCGCTTGAATTTCTTACTGGAGTTATGAGCCATGGCTTCAGTGGACATCCAGCATTAAATGAAAAAAAAAAACTCAGACTAAAAAAGGGCAGAAGGTCAAAACAAACAAACAAACAAAAAAGTAGTATTCAGCCATACATTTTAACATGAATAACTACTTAAATACAAGATAACAAAAAATATTTTTCCACTTTAAGTTGACCACTGTGCATGCTACCATGCAGAAAGAGATAATAGACAGAGCTAGTGTGTCAAATATGGGAATCATATGCACTGCCAGGATGCTGGGCAGAGACGCTGGTGATGCACTCCCATGCATCACAAACTACCTGATAATTTATAGAATTGTAGCCCTAACTATTGTGGTTCTGCTCCCCCCTGTGGACCAGTAGGGACCCCTAATTGCAACATGGTTGCAATCTATTGCACTGAAGTACCTCAGGGAAATGTGCCAGCCCATAAAAGGCACACATAGTCCTGGCTTGTTCCTGAGGTGACACCAGGAAATAGATGTATTGATCCATATGTGCCAAAAGTACATTGAGGAACTGCTGCAGTATCCTTGAGGAAGAAGCCTGTTAGATCCTCAGCGTGTTTGTAGACTGTCTCTAGATGGTCCATGTCACAAGTATAGTGAGGGCTATACTCATCTTTATGTCCACATGGATAGGAACTCCATGCATTTCTTCAGTGCACCTATGGGGGTCAAGCATGCCCACTAAGACCCATGTAGGATTTCCTCGCTATCAGAGTTATAATGAGCAATCCTTTGTTTATATTTTCACCTTCATGCTTGGCATGCTCCACTGGGTGCAAGTGGTTTTGGTCCAACCAAGTCAGACTTACAATAATCCTAGTGACACCATCCATTGTGTTAAATTTATAATACTGTACTAAATCCTTAGATTAATATTACTCTTGTAATTATCTTTTTAACACCTATGTGGTATGGAATGTCACACTTCTAGCAACTTACACACATCTTGCATTCCAGAGCATTTTCTGAAAAATGAACGTAAAAGAAGTATAAGACAAACAAATGTAAACATTTTATGAACAATAAAAGCTATTAGAACTCTACAAAAAGCAGTGTTATCAATAAGAATTAGAAGCATTTGTTAGAGTGATAATAGTCAGTATATTCATATTCTTTCCATAAATAGTGTAATATTATAATGCACACAACCCCCAAAATTATGTTTTTGCTACACTTTGAGAAACAAATTGTCATAAGTTGAAAACTGAACATCCTAGACATATGCTGTCCCAACATTTTTGTTAACCAGACATAAGCTTTTACATAGCATCAAGAAATTCCTTTATGAACGCATTTTTATTGAAATAGTTACAGAAATATGAAAACATATGCTTTAGTGTATAATTAGCTATGCAAATAACACTGAATGTCTCTCAAGATATGCAACTTAAAGAGCAAATATCAGACAGTTTTCTTCAACAGCATCTAAGGTTTCACTTGATGTCTGTCATAGAACAGTTTGTAAATCACATTGTTTTTGAAGTATTAAGTACATATGGAAACACTGTTTATTTTCATAATTACTAACAAACAACTAGTAATATCTCAGGTACAGTGTGATATAAATGGGGATTGACAATGAATTTTACTGTCTCTCAGAATGCCATATCACACCATACCCCTCAATAACAGGTAGGGCTCTCAGTTACAAGAATATGAACATAAATATGAAAAATAACTGACAATAGTAATTAATTTCTCTACTATAGAACATCCTAGGCTAATAGTCTTACTGTCATTTTACTAATAACTCCTTGCACTTTCTAATTCCACCTTTTTTAGCTGGTAAGTTACTAAGTTAAAGAAACCAGATCCTCAAAAGGTCTGGATGCCATAAGGAGCCATGAGTGGGAAATGGACGTTTACAAAAAGGCACTATAGGCTTGAATAAGTTTTCCAGTAGTACATACATGAAACCACCAGAATCTCTTTCAACCCTTGAGCAGTACAGCAGCAAAATGGTCTTCAAATGGTGGTAGTTCAGGCAGGATATAAGATTCAACTTGCTTGCATAATCATGAAATTCTGCATTTGGCAGTCAAATCAAATATACACACACAAAAATATAATATGAACAGTTTGAATGTGGGCATCAAAATCATTGTTTCAGATTAAATGCACTACTTAAAACATTAGATCTACTCCTAGTTGTTAAAATCAGAATATAAGACATCCATTATATTCAGACCTACAGCATTACTACTATTACAAGCAACAATATAATACTTAATAGAAGCCATGAATGGCTTTTAAATTCAAAAGGTATATTATGGTTTGAACAACCCTATTGAAAATTGCTATAAAATATCATAATGAAGTTTTATATATAATATGTATATATGTATTTATATATATATATATATATATATATATATATATATATATATATATATATATATATATATATATATATATATATATATAAAGAAGCTGGCACAGTTGGGTGAACATTCTGGCTTTGCTGTTGTGCGAGATCGCGATACAGTGGAGATCTGGGAATTTGCCCTTTGTCCACTGTAGTATAACCTCAGAGTTGGTATATATTTAGTGAAGGGTTGCATAAAAAAGAGTTAGTGTTGCTTTCTTGTTTTTGATAGGATACACTTCGAGCAGTTGTACTTGATAAGCTGCCATTTGGTATGTTGTTTTTTTTCGCTAAAGCAACATGCACCCACATATATATATATATATATATATATATATATATATATATATATATATATATGTGTGTGTGTGTGTGTGTGTGTGTGTGTGTGTGTGTGTGTGTAAAACAACAGGAACATTGTCCACTCACTTACAGGCATTTGAAGCAGTAACAAATATTCACAACAATCAAAGCTAAACTTCTGTTGGTAAAATTTGTAACTGTATTATTTCTGCATGCAGAATACCCTGATTTCTGGGTCTATATTAGATCTCCGAACACTTAAAAAAGCGAATGGTGATTGATCAAACTTATATAAGTGAAAGCTTACAATCTCGAACTGTCAGAACAGCGATTTTTTCCTAGGGAAAAAAATTGCTGTTCCAAAACTCATACACACAACACAAGCACACCAAACAAACAGCAATCCACAAACATACACCTAAAATCTGACACCTAACCCTACACAAAACTATACACACACCACTAACTATCCACTTAACTTAACCCAAACCCTAACCCTAAGGTCCGGCACTATCGCACACTCACCTCACCTGCTCCCTAACCCTAACTCACCTAACCCGCCCTAACCCTCATGTTTACACAATCGCACACATAGCTAACCCGCACCCTAACCCTAACTCACCTAACCCACCCTAACACTCACATCCACACAAATGCATACTTACCTGAACCCGACCCGTAACTTTCCACCACAGCACTGAAAATACCGAAGCAACAGAAACGGACAACCAAATTCTTTCCCTAGGAAAAAATTCAGGTTTCTGTTGCTTCAGTATTTTAAGCTTTCACTTACATTAGTTCGATCAACCACCATTCGCTTTTTTAAGCATTCAGTGATCTAATATAGACCCTGATTTCTAACAGTATTATCAATTCAGTTACTGGTGATGAAAACAGTGCCAGAGACTATTACTGTAGACCATAGAGAAACTTCCTTAGAATGGAATGTGACATCAGTACTAGCATGGACCAACAACTGCTCAGAGTACTCAAAAGTACTATTGTGAATGGCTTAACATTACCTGCAAAACTGGTTTAAAAATTACTTTGTTTTTGATGCACTCATGGAGTCATATAAAATCTTTCCAGCCAATAAAATCCAGCTGGTTGACAGACAAGTCAGTCTAACAGGTATATTATTTCATTGCTGCTGTTCATCCCATCCATCCTCAAACCCCACTTTAGGTGTGTGTGTGTGTGTGTGTGTGTGTGTATGTGTGTGTGTGTGTGTGTGTGTGTGTGTGTGTGTGTGTGTGTGTGTGTGTGTGTGTGTGTGTGTGTGTGTGTGTGTGTGTGTGTGTGTTGGGGGAGGGTATCCACACTACTATTTACTGTAGTAAGCTGCCATGTCTCTTCAACATCTGTTTCACCCTGCTGTGTTGCCTCTTGCAACTTTATTAGTGCTGACTTCTGATTCATAAATACTTGCATGCCACTTGGAAAACATATTCAGCATGGCCAGAAAAGTCAGCTTATACCTAAATCATTACCTGTTATCCTGCTGCATCACATGCAAAAAAAATGTATACCTTTGCGGAATAGTGGTAGATGAAAATCATGATAGAAACACAAAGGACTTCTGTCAACTGTACACTTCTTAACTGGCTGTCATTGTTTCCATGGGATCTGCCCCCCCCCCCCATGTGCTCCCAGCTGACCATCAGCTGCCTGGCTGAACCATTTACCCATATGTATCCCTGATACTACCCCATGGGCCATGGGTCTGGGACAGCACCAATGGGAGGTTAGGACTGGTCAGAAAAACTGAAGCAGTGCAGTCTGCAGCATCATATTTGCTGGCCCTGGACTCCTGAGAGGATTTTTTAGCAGGCCCCTAACTGGGTGGAGCTAATGACATCACGCATGTCACCATGAAATGAACTGCACCAGTATAATCCATGGTTTGCCAAAGTTCTTCTCTGTCAAACACAGTGGAAATCTATAACCTTTTTGATTCTAAAAATGTGTTTAGCCAAACCATCCATAGTAGACATGTGAATTTGGTATCTCCCTAATACTCAGTCTTCTTTTTCTTCTTCTTCTCCTAGCTCATCACTCACCCATAAAGTTTGCCTTCTTACCTTATCCTCCAAACTTACCATGACATCCCTCAAGTTTTATCTCAAAACCAAGCAATTATGTCACTCCTTCAGTAAATGACCTTCATTTACCTCACACAACTCTGACTGCTTGCAGTAACTGCACAACTAACCAGCAAAAATCCTTAAATTATGCAGTATTCATTCAAGAGACGCATTAATACCCACCACTGACAATCTCCTTGTCACCACAGTTTTCTCCACTATTGTCAGGCCTTAAGGCCATACCACATTCCTCCTCACTATCCATCTTTTCCACAGAAACATAATTTTCAAGTTTTCCTGCATTCCTATAACCAGTTACTCACAAAATCACCAACCTCCCACAACAGCCATAGTGACCTACTGTTTGCAGTATCTGTATCTGAGGAAACTCTTTACCTTTGTACATACCAAGTAATACCATTACTTCTGCGTTCAAAAAGTGTCATGTCAATTCCACCTGAAAATGTAGCTGCAAAAGACTAGAACAGAACTCTCAAGCTACACAGTCCTTTTACACCTGCTGTGCAGTTACTACGTTTTCCAAGCATGCACACTAACCAATAGCTATTTAGCATATTTTACTAAGAATGTTTACTAAATTAAGAAAGACATTCAGGCAATGAAAAGAATAATACCTTGTGCATGCATAGCATGGAATGTCAGCTTTTAAACATTTTGTATTTTTGTGGTGGATAATATTAGTCTCTACCTGTAGGAGAGAATTTGACCACATTTTCGAAAATAAAGAATTATCTACTCTTTGATTTGCCAGAAAACCACAAGTTTATGAGGAACAGACCAAAAATGCAAGGCAAAAATCTGGAGATTCTGCAAAAATCTGGATGGCTGAGCGCTTGATGGCTCTATAGTGGGGTGTGTTCTGCATCAAAGAGAGTTTCCTGCAAAGAGATATTGGGGCTACTACATGACATGGATTTGCTGACAGTCTGGTGTCACTGCTGCCTCGTTTATTTATTTATCCTTTGTTCACTGGGTTAGTCCCCTATGTTACTAGCCAGAGGTGGTATTTATACTACTACGGGAAATTTGGCCAGGGCATCAGAGACATTGAATAGGTGCTGTGAGATGTTTTACATCCACTTGAACTACCACCAACTCAGTCAGATGGAGCCTTGGTCTAATATCTCTTTTCAAAGGAAGGCGTACTCAGGAGTGCAGTATCCCCATTATACAGTGATGCCCTGAACTTGTAGCACAAGGGCTATCCACAGTCAGGGATGTTTGACTGTAGGACTGTACTTTGTTTGATTCAGTTGTTGAAGTACTTCTGACCAGTTATGCTTGAATGCCATCACTGAAACTTTGACCAATGTAATGGGTGCCCCCACTCATCCACCACAACCATGCACCCTAACCAGGATTAGACAACTGTGCAGTCTTGGCAGTAAGGGGAGTGCTGCCAAGTCTCGACATGGTGGCGGTCATAGCAGCAGAATGTGACACCATAGGCTTTATTTTCCTCAAAGGGAAAATAATCACATCTCTGGTGTCCACCGGTAATATTGCCACCTGTGAACACAATGGATATAAGCAGGACGTCTTCCCACAGAGATCACTGATATAGCATAGATGTGGCGGTGGGTGGTAAGACAGCACCTGTTGTACTTGTTGAACAATGGCACATGCAAAAACAGTAGAGGCATGAGAATGGCATAGTGCCTACACTGATGTATAGGGATGTATAAAACAAATCTAATATAAAACATTTACTGTCAAGAACAAAGAAATGCAACAATGGGACACCAACAATGAGAAAATGTGGCTATTGCCCCCAGTGCTCATATATCAACATTGATTTCAATGGTTTTTACTTAATACATTGTCTACTTTTGACTGTAACACTATTTACAATTGTTGCTCACAGAAGGTGGTATATTTAGTTACCTGTTCAACTTGTCCCACATTTTATGTGGGAAAAACCAAGAATGCCCTCAATAAACGTATATACCAGCACAGCACAGCACTTATATAGTATTCAAGCAAGAACTGCAAGAGCCCCTTGGCAAGGCATTCTGCGGTGTGTAACAATTTCAACAAGTTTACGTTTTTTTGGCAATTCAGACTAGATGCTGCGAATCACCCTGGTCTGAACGAAAGACTCTCTAGTGCCAGTGAATTGAGAAAGTGAGCCTTTGTAGTTCAGTAGAAGGGACATGTCTTTCTGAGCCAATTATGGTTTGCTAGTGTATTTAATGACTATATTTCTTTACAAAAAAAAAGTTGTGGTTTATATTACACTCAGTAGTGTGTAATTTTTATGTTTGGAGTCGATTGCGAGTGGGCTAAGTTCTTTTTTGCTTTAAGCTATAACAAGGTGATGTTATTATTGCTTGGTTCTGATTGGTTATGTTTGTAGGTTTGTCAACTTCATTCACAGTTTTAAGTGAAGTGTGATAATGGTTCATTCATGGTTCTGAAGATGTCTGCATTCTAAGACAAAAGCGCTTAACTTTTAATGTTTTTTGAGGAACACTTCTTATATGGTTTTAATGTGAGTTTTTATTCGTATTTAAATTAAAGGATTCTGAGACAAGCTCAAGATTAGTAACTGATTTATTGGTTGTTATTCATGATGATGTATAGGGAACATAACGGTGGCTTTTCCTAACATGGGTGATAGCCATTGCTCTTCTGAGTACTACAGTAAAGTTAAAGGGAATACACTTTCTGTAAATGTACAGGCATATGCAAAGGCAGGCTGAAAAGAACTATGGACATCATCATTACCTGAGTAATCTGCAATCACTTAACACATGCAAGAACACTCTATATGCACAGGTAGGTAACCATATGATAGTAATTCTTTAGCGATCAAAATCACATTAGTATGAAGGGTGACAAATGCAGTGTACTGCACAATGTTAGAGCACTGTGTATCTCCTCAAGGTTGTTTGTTGATCTCAAAACTCCATTTTTCCCCATAGTTTAGGAATCAATAATCCATTGGTGTACGTTTTCTAATACAGAATTATGCACATTCAGAATCTGCCTACATATCGGCCATTTGAATGATAGATATGCATATGGGGCCATTGGCACGAATGAGAGAAATTCTCTTTATGTTGCTGCTTTGAATCTTGTACATGAAGTGCAGACTAATACCTCCACATATCACAGGTATGCCATGGCTACGGCATCATTCATAAAAGCTGTACTTGTATGCACATATCACCTTTTTGCACCTACATGGTGCACTAAGTACAATGCAGAGTCACATTAAGAGTGTGGTTTACATATAGCATCTGATATCACAGCAGCTGGTCACTTTGCAATGACCACTTCAAACAGAGTACAAAGAAGACCCCTCTATGTGCGATGAAGTAGAAAGAAATCGTACCATGTTATCAGCACCATAACTGGAAGAGGATCCTGGAACCCACAGTGAAGGTTCCTTCCATGAATCTGATGCCTGACATGAGCTAGATAAAGTGTTGTTTTCAACCACTGACATACCAAGGTCAGGGAAACCATGTATATACTGTTACAAT
This sequence comes from Protopterus annectens, assembly GCF_019279795.1. NCBI lineage: Eukaryota > Metazoa > Chordata > Ceratodontiformes > Protopteridae > Protopterus > Protopterus annectens. The sequence goes on from NC_056728.1 coordinate 430,402,669, forward strand.
GACCTGCAGTGACAATACCTTGACGATCACAATGTCTGCAAGATAGAGGTTAGGAAAGCAAGAAACACAGTATTATATAGCAGACTCTCTCTTATCCAGTCTCACTGGGACTGGACCTTAGGCTGGATAAATGAATGGCTGGTTAATCAAAAAATGCATACCAAATAGCATTTACATTTTATAAATCAGCTAGAATAACAAGATTTTTGTTAGTATGCATTTTTCTAATGAATATGAAGTCTAAAACTCAAATGTCTCTCATTATTTAGCCAAGAAGAGGCAGACATATTGTTCTTCCCTGTTGTCTTTTTCTAGGGTTATGGCAGAAATTTGATGGCCATTTAAAAAGAGGCCAGATAAGAGGGAGTCTACTGTAAGTGCATAATGTTTTGCCCCATTAAGTTTTTCTAGGGGTTGTGTTTTTTGTTCAGATGTGTTTCATTACTATATGAAAGGGTACATTACTGGATTTGTTCTTTGGTGGGATGTTTGGGCCATATACTGTGGCTTTGTCAAGGCTGTCTATTGGAATCATATATGCATGGGTAATAAGGGTGGTGGTGGTGAAGGCATTGGTTGCGATATGACTAAAGATGGGTGTTCTTTCTGGATAGTACCTGTGATGGTGCTACCGTCATACTATACCTGCAGTGTCTGCGTACCACACTCAGTTTATTTACAGGTGTGTAAATTTACATACTGCACCACAATGGCCTTTTGGCTGATACGGACCTAGGGTGCATATACATACAAGACTATGCCTTGCACTCGGGAGCTGGCATCCTATCTAAAACACATCACAGTCATCTGATTGTAGCCCCTTCAGCTTAGCTGTTGAGTGCTTATAATGTAACAGAGTTCCTTTTTGTATCATTCTGAGCTATTCCTTCTGCATCAGTACTAATGCTTCCTGCGCTACTCACCTAACGGCATGTCCAATAATTGTATCTCTCAACTCTCCACTGTTTTGCAGAACTTCCAGATTTTTGCCTCGTATTTTTGGTCTATTCATCATAAAAGTCGTGTCTTTCTGGCAAATCACTGAGGATTGAAGTCACTAAATAATGACATGCATTCGGGTTTCAGACTTTATTTCATTCCGACAATGCATAGTAAAACTAGTCCTGTTATTCTAGCAACTTTCTGAGTTTAGAAGAGCAATACTTAAAACCTATCCTTATTTTGGGTCCTTGGTCCCCCCAATATTTTAGGCTTTATCTAGATTTCTTGCACTAACAGGTTGAGGGGTATGCCCATCGCCCATACTTGTGCCTTTTTCAAAATAAATAGCAGCAGGACACAACCCAGAAACACACTGAAAGGGACATACGTGTCCCTGCTATCTATATGTCTTTCTAATCGATATGTACTGTACTGCCAAAACGTTTCATCCCATTCTGGTTCTGCTACCTTCCTTCCCCCATCCCAACAATAACACTGATCATTCACAAATGGATAACAGTACATTGGAGGGATTGGTCTGTTCTATCCCTAATGAAAAATAGGCAAATTGTAATTGAGCTATCACATCAGAATTGTTCAGCAAAAGTTTGAGATATCCATTATTGGACATGTATGTAAAAAGCACCTTAATGAGCAGTTAGATAAGTAAATGAACATTGTTCAAGACCATATTATAATATGCATCCACTGCTTTTATTTCTTTGAGCAGTAAACCCAAACACCTAAACAAGTATGTTGCAGAAAACAGTGAAAAAGTACACAGCTGTGTCTGCATGCCAAGTGAAAGTAATAAACCATTTAGATACAATGAAAATACAACAGTAGACCTTATAAGCACTACTTCTCTACATGTCAAAGAGAAGTGATGCATCTTTTCTGTCAGTCCTCTTCTCCTTTCAGCTTTTCCCGTTAGGGGGTGCTACAGTGGAGCAATTCACAGAATGATTTAGTGGAGTTTTACTACTTCGAGTTGCCAGCCCAGTGCCCAACCTTCCTCAGAAGGCACACACACACACACACACACACACACACACACACACACACACACACACACACACACACACACACACACACACACACACACACACACACACACACACACACACACTCACACACACTCACACCTCAGGCCAATTTAGAGTGTCCAATCCACCTGCAGCATGTCTTTGGGATGTGTCAGGAAACCGGAGCACCTGGAGAAAACCCATGCGACCACAGGGAGGACATGCAGACTCTGCACAGAAGGCACCCCAGCTGAGAATCAAACCAAAGAACCTCATGCTGGGAGGTGGCAACTCTTACCACAGCTTTCTTGTCAGTATAGGCTCTAAATAAAAGGAGTACACAGAGGAAACTGTTAGGATTTCCTGAAGTGCAATTTACGCATACCTCAAGGTACTGAAACCTGAGGTCTAAGACAAAGAGATGCCTGAATGTAAACATTAAGATCACATGTTCCAAAAAGAAAGCTCTTACTCTTTATTATTTTATTAAAGTTATTTTGCACCTAGCCATGGTTGGTCCTCTTTAGTTTTCCTTACAAATTAAGATCACATGACCTGACAGCAAAACAAAAACAAAGAGAAGTGTAGATAAATGCAAACTGTCACCAGGATGAATATGCATTTAAGCAATTCTCTTTCTTCAAGGGGATAAATGATTTTGATGAGTGTGCTAGCATTTTTTTATTTCATTGCTTGTGACTTTAAAAGAGTCATTGTCAGCTGTTTTTGTGCAAGACAAAGTATGAAGTACAATGGCTGATTTATCTGTAATAAATTTATGGTAAATTCAGAATGTTAAAGAAAGAGAAGAAAATGCTTTCAAAATTCTCAGAGCATCAGAGGCTACCAATTCAGTGAAATCACTGATACTGGGTTCTAACCAGCAACCACGGAGGGCACTACTTCAGAGCTTTACTAAGATCTGTTCCAGCATCTGAAAGCTATAAAACAATTTCAAAAATGTTCATCCTTCCAGGATAGCAATTAGTTCATACCTAAGGACAATACAGTAAGATTCCTAGTCCTGGTTTTACCAGACATATTTGTCTCTGCCTGCAATCAGACCTGTAAGATAAAATCTTTATGGCCCAAACCAACCCATTTAATTTTCAACCTATTTTTCAAAATTATCTGGACTGAGATTAATCTCTTCCCTTCCAGAATTCTCTGTTAAAACATATACATTTAATCAATTATAATAATACTGTCTGACATGCATGTATATCTCTTCTCTGTCAAGCAGGACCCACTGTTGATGCATTTTTAACACAAGCAACTTTATAAATACATTTTTAACACAAGCATCTGTACAAATCAGTGTGATAGTCAAGCGACATAAAATTATTTACAAAACTCCAGCTGGCAATGCTGGCATATGTTACACATGCACTGCCTTACTCTCCCTGGCACAGATGGCACTACTTCATATTATCACAACCACTAATAGCCATTTATAGTTTCTCTTCTTCCTCCTCTCTTGCAGTTAGATAATCCATCCAGGAGCTGTCTTTTGACCTCAGAAGTATGTTCATTAACTCAAAGTTGTACACACACCAATTATTTCTGCTAATTCATTATTTTAATAAGAGTAAACACAGGGACCGTAAAATGCCTAGCGTTAAAACTTCTTGATCTCTTTTTTTGCAAGCTTTTACTAGTGCCCACTTCCCAAGTCTAGCAGGACTGTACATGATGGCCTGAGTATAAACTTGTATCTATCCATCCAGTCATCAAAACTAGCCTTATAGGTAGCCAAACTAGCATTTTGTTTGACCAGTAGCAATAACTTATTCTATAGGCTGGTAATGTGTTGAGATTGGAACTATCCCCTCCAGTGAGTGTTGTTAATTTGTTGGTGTAGAGTTACATCTCTTGTGCTAGGAGAGCCACTGGTTTTATGAAAAAAATAGGAGGACAAATAGGCCTGAGCCTTTTATGGTTTGAAAAGTGAGACACAGGTCAGCAGATAGGTTAGATACTAAGCATAAGATTTGTGCTAATCCATCTGGATAGCTGAAGGCTTTAAGGCCTTTCATTTTCTTAGTTAGAAATCTTTGTAGTCTTTCCATTTGAGAGATATTCCTGAGTTTGTACATACTAAAGAGGGTGTTGTATTCAATTAAACAACTTTTAAGAGACGAGTTTAGTGATAAGATGACTTTTTGGCTCTTGGATCTATTCCCTTGGAAATTAACTGGGCCACATAGAATGATTTCCTGACTCTGGCAGCAACATGATGATGGACTGAGGCAGAGTTATCCACATAAGTGCACAGGTCTGTTATGACCTTATCTGATTGAAGAAGAATACCATTTATAACATATAAGGTGGAAACAGCTTTTTGGTGAATGCCAGTATGCTGCACTTTTTTGCATTAGCTTAAGATTGTTTTCAATACACTAAGTATGCACATATTCTAGCCCTTGCTGGAGCTGTTTAGTATCAGTAGATGGGCAGATAGGATTACCCAGCTTGCAAACATCAGCAAACTCAATAAACTACACTTATGGAATATTCGTTTTGATGTCTGCAAAATAAATGCCAAAAAGGAGACTGCTCATCACTGCTCCCAGTGGCACCATACTAGTTACAATCTTATATTCAGAGAAAGTACCAGCAACTTTCACAATTTGGGATATGTTGGATTCTCAGTTTGCAATCCAGCATACAGTGTAAGAGTTTACACCGTTTATCTAATTTTTCAGTGCATGTCTAATTTTTCTTACCTAAAAATAAACATTCAGTTACTGTATTTAACTAGATACCAGTTTTATTTTTTCCTAGATTGAACAGGTAAATCCACAATGTCAAATTGCCTGTTTAGAGATGACAAAAGAGCACTGTCTGCTTAAATGCCTTTCTTGGTGTCAAACAAGATGCATATGGAGGCAGAAGGATTCAAAACTAGGGCTACTAAGATAAAGCTCATAAGCAGCTGATGTCTTTAACCCTCTGTGCTAAACTGCCAAACATGGCAAGGTGCACCATATAACCTCAAAAGGAATAATGTAATAAAGTGAAATAAAGCTCTGTCTACATTAAAAACACACTTCTAATGAATAATGGTACATATTACTTGATAAAATATGTAATTTATCTTGAGGTGGAAAAGTTTAAATGAGATAAATGAATCAATAATTGCAACACCTTCAAGCAAGAGTGCAGGGCTGTCACAAAAATGAATGGGATCAGGGTAATGTGGTTGATTTTATTGACAAGTGGTTTTGCATGAGCAGCAGAAGTAAAATTTTGTATTGATGAATCGTTTACTTTGCATAGCAATAAAGCCTGCTAATTTGTTACTCAAAAGGGTTTATGTAGAAAAGGTGACATACAGGGCAGCAATTAAGAACTTTAATATAAAAATACATTTTAATCATTAAAGATAATAATACTTGAAAATTCCAAGATTTGTCAGACCTTGCTCTGTTGAATTATGGTCTGATGTTAAAAGATACATATATACATATTACACAGTTCTTTCATGCTAATTATGCTGTAGATTGCGTTACATTATCAGTTTCTAACCTTATACGGTCTTAATGTACCACACACACACACACACACACACACACACACACACACACACACACACACACACACACACACACATATATATATATATATATATATATATATATATATAGTTATACTAATTGACAGAAAATGCACTGAAAAAGTTATTCATTGATCACATTGATCTAAACAAAAAAATCTAAAAGAAGCGATTGCAAATATACACAAACTCATTACGTTTGTGACCACTAAAAGCTATGCAATACTTTATTGTTACATGAGATGCTTCACCTGCCACACCTCGCAACATGGAGGTTCTGCCCCCACACCCCCAGAACTTAAATAAACAAATTCCACAATTGCACAACTGCAGAGAAAGGAGAAAACTCCTGAATTGTATTCCAGCTGATCCACTGAAATTTGACTGTAAAATAATCCGACCACTTTCACACAACAACATTCGGCGTATGATCAATGCATTCGCCAACTAAACTATGGCATCTAAGTGTGTGTGTGTGTGTGTGTGTGTGTGTGTGTGTGTGTGTGTGTGTGTGTGTGTGTGTGTGTGTGTGTGTGTGTGTGTGTGTGTGTGTGTGTGTGCACATGTATGTGTGTGTGTCTGTGTTTCTCTGTGTAATTCCACATCCTCATGTGTTACCCCCACAGAATAAAATTCAGTGAATGCAGTTTATTTATTAATTGCCATGCAAGGAATCGTTTACACCCATGATCTGCATGCAAGTAAAACTAAAGCACGGTGTACAAAACACTACTGTTGCAACAATATAATTAAATAGTTCTCCACATTTTCAGACAAAAATGCTACATTGTCTATTAATGTGTAATCTTAACACAATAGTAATTTGCTGAGCATGTAAAGCAACAACTATAATATTCTTTCAGTGGGTATTTCTGCATCTGCCACGCACTCAAAAGACCCATATGTTATGACAATGAAATACAAATGGACTATGACAAATGACATTCTCCTGTAAACAAAGAAAAGCCCTGCCCATGGACCTTGTCATTTTTGAGTATACTGAACTTGGCTACCTCTGTTACACAACATGTCCTCAGAATAATGTTAGAGTCTACGTCACATGTCCATGAAAGGCTATTACCTGAAAACCTCTGAAGTTTAATTGTGACATACTAAACGTGGCTCCTACTGCTCCATCATGTCTTAATTCTACAACCCTGAGCTGATACAGCTTTGCTCATGGATCTCCTCCCTGGTGACATTAGACAGGTTATCACTTTCATTTCATTGTACATACTCTTCATCATAAATCAAGAAGGCCACAGCCTGTACCAATAGATAGAAAAGGCCTACAAAAATGGGTGCAAGATGTGCAGCCATCCACATATGGACTATAAAACAAGCAGCAGTGATAGTCCACAAATGCAGGCAATGCTTGAATAAAAGTAATACCTGGGGTTTGTGATACATTTTTCAGCCTTGACCTGTCCTTTAATACCCCTGTTGTCAAATGTACCTTTCAGAGTATGGCACATAAACATTCCAATTGATATGCCTCCCCTAGCTATAAGACTGCCCTGCCATTTGAACACTTTTCTTCTCTTAATGTACATTTCATTATACAGTTGCAGCACTTTTAATACAGTTGTTTCATTTGCTGACCTCATTTGCTCTGCACCTCAGTGTCATGTAATAATGCTGGTTATCTGCACATTGCAAATGGTACAGCTGCTTGCACTGCTATTTAAACCTAATGGCACAGTGTGGTAGCTGGTGGTGTACCATGTCTTGCTGCACAGAGCAGTGCTATGCTGCTCCTTATAGGTTCATAGGTTCATAGGATCATAGGTCATAGGATCATAGGAGGTTACTAGGCTAATGGTCCTGGGGCCCTTATAAGCCTAACCAAGAGTTTATCCCTAAAAAGAAACCTCAGTCAGCACCTGTCATCCCTGTCAATGAGGGACACAGGTGGAACCCATGGGACAAGTTTGTGGTTTCCCATTCACTCATCAAGGTTGGGCTTGAAGAGGGTCAGTGAGGTACTCTGTTTAACGTTTATGAGAAGTCTACTCCAGAGACAGGGCAGCCTCTGGGAGACAAACCTGCCTCTCCAGCAGGTTTTGCTGATGTCACATATTAGATTCAGGCCTTTTGAGCGGGTAATGTGCAAGGAGTTATACTTACGGATACGGAGCATCTCTAGTAGGGCAGGGTCCAAGATTGCCTTGTAGGTGAGACACAGATTACCTCTGAGCAATCTGTATGATACCGAGTAGAGTGATAAAGATTTGAGCCTGGGGCATTATACTCAATTATTGGTCTAATGAGGGAGGAGTATATAGAGGTAATAATCTCCTTTTTTCTGGATGCAATCCCTTTACTTATGAGATGAACCAAGTAAACAACTTGTCAACCAGTTATATTGCTTGTCTTATCACCAAACGTCATATTGATTTTAATTTTTATGCAGAGTTTAAAACTGAACATGTGATCTATTATGCTGAGTGCTCTCTCTGTCTAGCTTAGGATGTTGGTAAAACTAATCTTGTTTCAAGGAGAGGATACTCAAACATTAATTATATTAGGAAATTGGATGAACGCAGTGCATTAGCGAAACATTATCGAAAAAGGTTCAGGACATAGATTTAAGTTTGCAGTCTTAGAGATTATGACTATTAATGCAAGATGGGGGACTTTAAATCTAGAACAGAATGTGTAGAGTTACGCTGGATAATTTGGTTTAAAGCTGACACTTTTCCTGGTTTAAATAGCAAAGTGTCTTTGAAGCCCATATTAAGGACTAGGAAGCTGCCTCAGTTTTAATATTTTATTGATTATATTTTATATTTAAATGTTTTATGTTTTGTGAGCTGAAAGGTTTTAAGTTTTTACTACTGAGTTTTATAGTACTCTATGTTTGAGGGTGTGTTTTTTTATGTGAATGTTGATTGGTAAATGCTTTCTGACATCACTGTTTGACTGTTCAAATAGTTTTTTGGCATTTTTTATCAATGGTCTGATGAAGCTGCAGTTGTAGTGAAAGCCCTTACCTCATTAAACTTTATTTTTTGCATCCCTTCTTGTAGTGGTTGGATTGTTGGACTGCTTATATTCTCTACATTGGAATGAGGTTTAACTTGGTAAGGCAGGGGTGCTCTCTGCAGCCCTGAACCAAGTTTCCATGACCGCACAGACATCTGCATCTTCCAGTGCAAGGAGAGCGTCCAGTGAGTGCATGTTCAGATTAAGGCTCCTAAGTTAAGCAGTATGACCTTCAATTTGCTTTTTGACAGATCTTTTATATTGTAAACTTTGTCTTTGGGACATTGTCTAAAAAAGGCACAATGGGGGGAGGCAATAGCCTTGGCCAGGATCTGGAATCCCAGTGATGACAGGTGGAGGCAATCTCTGGCAAAGTATCAAGGCGTGTCAACCATGTCATCCCAGGTAGACAGATACTAGATCCCCTTGAAATGATAACATAAACAAAGCCAATTGTTGAAGTCTATTTTTTGTTGGTATTGTGGTATTCTTCTTGGTGAAGGTAGGGTGCTGCTTAGGGCTAGGGTCATACCTGCCTGGAACACATATTCTGAGAGCTCAATCATGTCTCTCTTCATATAGTCCAGGGAGGTACATTTCAAGTCATTCACAACAACACAGACAATGATAGAGTCATACTTGTACTTGTTGTGGAAAGACGTAAGTGCTTGCGTGATATGTCGAATTCTGGCAGCAGACAGACAACTGACTGTGACCTCCTTGTTGAGCCTGGTGAGGGGGACATTGGTGTGTCTCACAATTTAGTCACCATTGACTAGTATTTTTAGTTTATTGTTATGCCTTGTGGGCTGTGTTGATTTATTGTTTTGCCTTATGGGCTGTGTTTGTGAGACACTGGTGTGTTGTCCGCTGTGTGTGATGTATTTGGTGTTGTGTGTGGAATGTTTGTGAGTGTGTTTTGGATGTCTCTGCTGTTTAGCTACGTTTTTATTGAGGACCTCTGCATGTGTGTGTGTGTGTGTGTGTGTGTGTGTGTGTGTGTGTGTGTGTGTGTGTGTGTGTATGTGTGTGTGCGTGTGTGTGTGCGTGTGTGTGTTGTGCTTGGCTATGTGATGTGGGTGGTCTAGTGTTTGTGCTGGCAATCTCCTCTTTGTCGAGAATACTGACTATGGCTTGAGAGAGCATGGATTCCAGGTTACAGATGTAAATGCATTTCTCGCAGGTAGAAGAATTATGTGCTAGGAGAAGAGGGCTGTCAGTAAACATGAGGCAGCTGCTACACTGTTTCAGTATGCCCATGTTGACCAGGCTAGCAGGAGAAACTGATGGGAATTGTTCAAACATAATGTTCCGAATACTTGGACAGACTTATGGAGAGAGGGTTTTGATAAGGGTTTGTCCACAGGAGTGTAGACTGCAATAACCTTCTTAAATGTAAAGTAAATGGCCTGAAGCACAAGTGCTAAAACCAGAACTAAGATGCTTATAATAACAGATAAATGTAATCAGGCTACTAACAAGCAGTAATAAATGCAGCAGAATAAAAGCACTTGAGCTCTTAAGAGCACACAGTAAAAATAAGGTAATAAAATAGGAAAAAAATAATTACATTACAAACAGCTGAAGTGTAATTGTTTTTAAGTGGAGAGGGAGGAAACAGAAGATAGTTCAAGATTAAGAAGCTAAGGGGTTGGCCTTCCTAAATGATCTCACTGCACTCAGTTGAGTGATCAAATGAGATGGGACTGGGAGGAGTGTTTAAAGTCAAAGAAGCAAGTGGGGGTAGTCCTTTCCAAATGACCTCACTGTACTCAGTTGAGTGAGCAAATGAGATTGGAATCGTAGGAATAACCAAAATCAAGTTTACAGCAAGGGTGGACAATTCCAAAGCCACCAAGTTTAATAGTACAACAACACTTGGGTGGCAAGGCAGGAAAAATAAGCAATGCAGACAGACAGAGGCCAGTAATAAACAATGAAACGAATATATAAATGCTGTACAGTTTTGTTAACTATCACTGAAACAGATTAAGTATAAAAAATTATACTTATATCATCTTGGTATATCCAGATGGTTATAGAATCCAACACAGCCAAGTAATTAGCTCTGCTATATTAGCTCTGCTCCTGAGAACAATTTAACAGAAATGTCATAGGCAAGTACTAGGCTAGCTGCCCTTGCAGGCCATTTTAAGTCTAGCCATTGTCCCTTTTTTGTGCTCAAATTAACCTATCCCATTTGGTTAGAGACTTGGCTTTACCCATCCCATGGTCGATAATCATATATTACCCCTAATGAGAATAATTGGGATCATACCATAAATAATTTGTGAGGACCCATGCATGGGATAAAGCATTGATCATGTTGCACTTTAGCATCCTTGAGCTTGCAGCTTCAGCTTCCAGAAGAAAAAATGAAACATATTTTGAATTCCCAGTGATCTCTCTCTCTCTCTCTCTCTTACTCTTCCTCTCTCTCTCTCTTTCTCTATTTCTGTTAGGTGCTGTGACCTTGAAGCAAGGATAATAAAGTTAGTAGATATTTGGGTGAAGACCTCAAAGGCCTCAAATGGGGGGTAGGCAGTGCAGCAAGTCCCTCACCTTCAAAATTGCCATTTTATTATTTCTTATATTTTATTTGCTTGTAACATGACAAGCTTGCATGCATGTGTTATAAACATTACAGCAGTATTTTCCAGGCAGTTGAGATGCAAACTCATATGCCTTGAGTACCTTTAGCGGAACCCACAGTGATTTCTGATATGAGGAATATGTGAAAATATTTTTGCAGGTATTCAGAAGTACACAATGTGCTGTGCAGTCCTGTTGTGAATAGAACTGCATAGTGTGTTATGTGGAGAGACTCAAAGTCATGGTCAGCTGCTTGTCAGGTGCCAGGATCCATCATGTCATACACTCACTCAAGCCTCTCAACAACAAGTACCATTATGACTCTGTCATACTCCATGTTGGAGTGAATGACTTGAGATGTACCTCACTGGACTATATGAATATGGACATGACTGGGCTCTCATCTCAAATTACGTGTCCCAGGCAGGTATGTCCCTAGCCCTAAGCAGCATTCTACCTTCACCCAGGATGATGCCTCAATATAAACAAAAAATGTTTGACTTCAACAATTGGCTTAGCTTCTGGTGTCAATCCAGGGGGATCCAGTATCCGTCAGTCTGGGAATATATGGTCAACAGCCCATGCTGCTTTGACAGAGATGGTCTTCACCTGTCACATCTTGGCTTTTGGTTACTGGCAAAGATACTTGCCTCCCCCATAGTGGCTTTTTAGGCAATGTCATAACAACAAAATTCCTGATGTAAAAAAATCCACTTGAGAATAACTCAGGGTTATGCTGCTTAATGCTATGAGCAGTGGCGGCTGGTGACTTCAAATCACAGGGGGGCTGCAGGAGACAGCTGAATGGGTGGGGTCAAGGGGAGGGGGTGTGGTCAACCAGAAAGGGGAGGAGCTATGCACAAAACCACAAAAAACTAACTTTAATTAAATACGCTGCCCTGGGTGGCAAACCATCATTATGAAAATCCAATCAAGACAAAAATAAGTGTAGAAGAATAAAAATATTTCAATGCATTGGCTGCATGACAGCTTACTTAATATCTAGATGAAAACAAAAGGTTGTGAGGCATGAAAAATAAATTACTTTTAAATACATTACTGGAATGCCAGTCAAAATCAAGTATAAGAAAAACCAGAAGCACTCAACTCAAACCACTTCTCCTTGCACTGCAGTTCTAATTATAATATATTCAGCTTTACTGAAATACCAAGTAACATGCTGAAAGTAGAAATCTATGTGATGCCCCCACTTGTAAAAATGTTTCTTATCCAAAAAAGACCTGCTGCCTGACAACTTGTTTCATGGGGAAAACATGATAAAAGTAAAAAATGAAAAGCAAACAAGAAACAAGCTCAAGATACATTGCTTAAAGGATTACTGTACAGGTTATAGACCACACATGATTGGCATTCTGTTTAGTTTACGGGTAAAGTCTGTAGAGATGACTGGAAGTCTCCAACAAGTGTAATGAGCTTTTTAAAATAATGGAATCCTGTCCTTTAATACCCAAGGCTTATACATTATCTAGTCAAGTATTCTCTGCATGGCAACAACAGAAAGGCTTTCAATGTTGGCAATTCTTTAACAGTATGCTTATTAAAGCTTACTTGCATCTTACAATCTCAGACAAGCTTACCTTATGGTCATTAAAGCATTGCTACTTAAACACAGAGCAACAGGCACTTTGAGTAATAAGCATAAATCTGAGTAATAAGCATAAATCAACAGTACAAAAATATGACAGAAACCAGACCATTCTGCAAAATCAAGGACAGATGAAAAGCCACTGTAGTACTTATGCAGTGTGTCCTCCCCATCCAAGGTAGATACAACTACTCCTTGCCTTGCTTGGACACATCCAGAGTCACTAAATGGGGGAGTGAGGTGCAACAAGCATGTCACAATTTGAAATCTCTCTGGCTGACTGTGATGGCCCTGACACATTTGTCATACCTCTCAACCTCAAGAGCAAGAAATCTGGACAAAGCCATACACAGAAGTGGGACAAATGCCCAAAAATAAGGACAATTTTTAAATATTGCTCTAATAAACTTAGAAAGATAATAGAATAGGTCTTGCATTAGTATGAATTTTCTGAAGGGTATAAAATCTGAAACTCAAATGTCTGTCATTTTCTAACTTCAGTCTTTAGTGATTTGTCACTAATTTGCGAAAAAACACAACTTTATGAAAAATGGACCAAAAATGTGATGCAAAAATATAAAATAGACACACAATACAGCTGCTACCTGCCAAAGAAGGGACACTTTAATATTAGTACTGCTACCTTGAGCAGCTGACAAAATAAAAGAATCTACATGCATTTCAAGTAATCTATAACTTTGATTATTACAGTTATTTCTTAATTGTAAACCCTCCATGTTTTCTTCCAAAATTGCTATTTTGCGGAGGGATTATTAGGGGAAAGAGCAACATTTTGAGCCAAAAATTGGGGACAGTTGAGAGGTTGGCTATGCCTAATTCTATAAAGCAATTTATTTGCATGTACCTCTCAACCTGTTAATGCAGTAAATCTGAACAAGGCCAAATATATTGGGGGCACATATAAACAGTACTAAAAATTGTTCTTGTATAAATTGAGACAATTGATAGAACAGCTCTTACTTTAACATGCATTTTTCTGAAGGTTATGAAGTCTGAAACTTATTATTTAGTGACTTAATTCCTAAATGATTTGCCAGAAAACTACAAATTTTATGAAGAACAAACCAAAAATAAGAAGCAAAAATCTATTCATTCTTTGAAAATCTGGACAGTTGGGAGGTATAGTTCAGCTGGGCCTGTCTGAGTTTGCTGCCCTTCCCCCCTGACAAAATAATGGTTGAATGGAGCCTCTGCAGCCATTCCAATGAACCATTACTTGGCTATTTCACTCCATTTACCATAAACACTAATGTGCATACTGTTTTACTTCTATGATAAGTTGGACTTCATTTGAAAGTTTTATTTTGTATTTTACAGCACAAACACTAAGTCATCTGTTAAACAAAGCAATGCAGTCTCACAATGAAAACTTAGCATTAAAACTTCTCTGCCCTTGAAACTCACATTCATTGAAACAGCATTGAAACCCACATTCAAAGAAAATATATTTTGCCAGTGGCAGATAAAGATTAATTTTGGGCTGTTTTCAAATCATAGGCCCCTTGCATATGAAACATACATGTGCTCTTTGATACACCTTCCTCATTGTACTAAAATTATATTCCTTGTACAATACAATACACTTGTTAGAGGGTGTTTTAAATTTGTTTTGAACATTTTTCCAGTAAGCAATGAAACAAACCATATGCACCCATAATGGCAAAACTGCCCAGATGAGAACATTTATCATAAAAAAGTCTACTCAGACTTCCACAGTCCACCATTATTAGTAAATATACACAATTCTACAGTCCACCATTATTAGTAAATATGCACAATTCCACAGTCCACCATTATTAGTAAATATGCACAATTCTACAGTCCACCATTATCAGTAAATATGCACAATTCTACAGTCCACCTTTATCAGTAAATATGCACAATTCTACAGTCCATTATCAGTAAATATGCACAATCTCTGAAGTAAGTCATCTAAATAATTCCACATTAAAGAAATCTGTAACTAATGAAGCGGTTGCTGCTAGCAATCACCTTTATATTTCATGGTTTCATCGAAAAATAAAGTGTTTGTTGCCCCTCAGGAATAAATTGCCTATATTACATTAAAAAATGATAAGCTAGTAATAATATTGCAAGAGGAAAAGGACGGCAAACTGATAACAGACTCATAGTTAGTATCTTCACCAAGGAGAACATTCTCAGTACGGCAGCATCCACCCCTTGTGGGAATAGAACCCACAGCCTTCTGCATCAAAAGCTAGTACACAACCTGCTGTGCTATAGTATTAACTAGGCAAAGCACTAAACTTCTATTCCCCTGCAGCTCTCAGCTCCTTGTAAAATCTACTCAATACTCAACTGCATCTCAACTTCGCAGCTCAAGAAAACTGGAAAAAGCCAAAATATATTAGGGGGGGGGTCAAAAGCCCAAAAACCAGGGACACATTAAACATTGCTTGTATAATCTTGGAAAGTTGCTAGAATAAAATGTTGTGTTGCCACCATACATTTTACTGCCAAGGTCCCTGAGCAAAAAACAGTCAGAGTAACATACCACTACGCCACATCAGCTGCTTTGTAAAAGAAAGGAAGACTGAAACTTAAATGGCTATCATTTAGTGAATTCAGTTCTCACCATAGCTGTCAACCTCTTAGTACAAAACACCTGGACAAACCCAGTAATGAGGGAATACAGCCCTCAAACATATTCAGTGAATTCAGTTCTTGCCATAGCTGTCAACCTTAGCACAAAAACCTGGACGAAGCCAATAATGGGGGAATACAGTCCCAAAAATAGGGACAAATTTAAAATATTCATCTTATAAACTTAGAAAATTGCTAGAAAAAAAGGTTGTGCTACTACGTATTCTGAAGAACATGAAGTTTGAAATTCAAATGCCGGTCAATTTTACTGCAGACAGAACAAAAACAATTTTCAGCAGAGACGCAGGGATTAATACTGCAGACACGTCTTTGAAAAATGGCAGGGCACCAGAGCAAATCCACACAAACACAGGGAGGAGATGCAGACTCCACACAGAAGCCACCCCAACCAAGAATCAAACCAGAAAACCTATAGCTGTGAGGCAACAATACTACCACTGCACCATCAAATATGCAAGGAGTTAAACATTCAGAAACCTGAAGTCTGAAATTCAAATGCCTGTCAATTTTACTGCGGACAGAACAAAAACAATTTTCAGCAGAGACGCAGGGATTAATACTGCAGACACGTCTTTGTAAAATGGCAAGGCACCAGAGCAAATCCACACAAACACAGGGAGGAGATGCAGACTCCACACAGAAACCACCCCAACCAAGAATCAAACCAGAAAACCTATAGCTGTGAATCAACAACACTAAAGAAAACCTATAGCTGTGAGGAAACAATACTAAAAACAATTTTCAGCAGAGACGCAGGGATTAATACTGCAGACACGTCTTTGTAAAATGGCAGGGCACCAGAGCAAATCCACACAAACACAGGGAGGAGATGCAGACTCCACACAGAAGCCACCCCAACCAAGAATCAAACCAGAAAACCTATAGGTGCAAGGAAACAATACTACCACTGCACCATCAAATATGCAAGGAAATAAACATTCAGAAACCTGAAGTCTGAAATTCAAATAAATGCCTGTCAATTTTATTTAACATTTGTTAATCAGGACAGTCTGACTTGGAACAAAAAAACAATTTTCAGCAGAGGCCCAGGAAGAAATAATGCAGACATGTCTTTGTAACATGGGAGGACACAAAAGCAAACCCACACAAACACAGGGAGAAGATACAGACCCCACAAAGAAGGAACCCCAGCCAAGAATCAAACCTGAGAACCTGCAGCTGTGAGGCAACAATGCTACTACTACACCATCAAATATCAAGCATTGCAACATTTACAAACCACAGATATTATGAGGAACAGATCAGATCAAATATGAGGCAAAAATCTGCAATTTTTTTACAAATGGTGGTGGGTAGGGAATTCAAGTCTTTAACACCTACATACAGGGTACAGGGTACAGGGTTCAAGCCTGAGGTATTCCCTACCTCACCACCATGAGCACCTGGGGCATTTACACACACACACACACACACACACACACACAGAGTAAAAGCAGTACCAAGTCCCATACAATACACACACAGAGTAAAAACAATACAAACACAGAGTAAAAGCAGTACCAAGTCCCATACAATACACAAAGTAAAAGCAAGTACCATACACAAAGTATAAAAGCAATCCATACATCCTGCTCGTGCAATACTCTGAAGACCCGCGAGATCCCTGAAAGCAAACCTCCTGACGAGACTGTTCTGACTGCTGCTGTTGCAGTCCGGCCCTGATGCATCATCCCAGCGAGTCTGTGCACTTTAAAAGTTCACAGACATCTCCATGTGTTCCCTATGGGTCCTGCCGGACTGCCTAGAGCATGCGCATAGACGCGCAGTAGTCTGGACTACGGCGCGTCCGCGAAAATTTAAAAAATGTTTTTTTTTCTATTTTTATTTCATTCTGAGGGGGCTGCAGTCCGGCAGTCCGATAGCACGGGCCGCTCCTGGCTATGAGTGTAAATCAGAAACTGCACTCACTGTAAGCACTCTTTACCTTCAAAGATACCGATGTCTGTGCAGTCACAGAGATGTGGTTCAAGGCCGCAGAGAGCACCTCAGCCATGCAAGGCTACAGTGCCTTCCACATGTTCAGACCTCAAAACGAGTGTGAAAGAACCAAAGGCAGAGGTGTATCCATCTTCACTAAAGACAAATACATGTCAGCACTGGTCAATCAGTACGACTACCTAGAGTTACTCCAAGTCCAACTAACTGTAGGTAATACCTCCTTCCATATCATTGTTAGCTATAGGTTCCCCACCATGAACCACAAGAGCCACTCTGCTTTCCTGGACTTACTTGAGTCACTCAATATATAGGGAAACACCTTGGTCATGAGTGATTTCAACTATCTTTCCATCGATTGGGAGTCATATATGAGCACAAACATGGTGCCCTAAGGTTTCTGGACTTTGTTCATACAAATGTTCTGGAACAGATAGTCTGCACCCCTAAAAGGGGCTTGACTGTACTATACTTAGTACTCACCAGCATAGGGGGTCTCTGCACTACCCTTTGTGTGTTCCCCTCCCTGGTAAGGTCTGATTATAAATCAGTCTTATTCGAAGGAGCAATCATATCTGACCCCCAAAGCCAAAAGAATGAAAAATGTCTCCAAAGTAAACTATAGCTTCCTAACAGATGGCATAAATATTTTCAAAACCCCTGCTACCACAGTCAATAATGACGCCTATACAGAGGTGTACACAAATTCCCTGTATAAACACCTATACAAATGTATAGATTTAGCTGTACCTGAACAGATCAAAACAAGGTCCTCACAAAAAAAAAAAAAAACAAGCCACCCTGGTGGACATCAAGTATAAATAGGTTATACAACAAGAGGAAGAAACTAATGTCTAAGAACAAGAGGGAACTGACTCAACAGAAGAAGGACACCATCCACAGCTTGAACAATCTAATCAGATATCTTGTAATGTCATCTAAAGCCAATTACAAAGCTAAACTAGCATCCCTAGCTAAGGATAATCACAAGGCATTCTTTAGTTATGTCAGAAATCTAAAAGGAAAGGCCCAGCTTTGTGCCAACTAGTAGTGGACAGTACCACTCATACTGACCTTGCGGACATCGCCAACCAGCTAACAGACAGATTTCACACAAACTTCACCCCCCTGTCTCCACGGGACATAGTCCAAAGCATACCTGTCACTAGTCATGTATCTAGTATCTCCAAAGAGCAGGTTATAACCACACTCTCCATGGCCAAAAATACAGGCTCTATGGGACTGGATAACATCCAAGCTGCCTACTAAATGTTTAAAACAGGACCTAGTGAAACCACTTGACACTCTCTTCAGCCACAGTCTAAGTACTGGCTTTGTCCCAGTAGATTGGAAAACAGAAACAGTAATGCCCTTGCACAAAAGGAGTCCATCAACTGACCCTGGGAACTATAGACCCATAAGTTTAACCAGCCTTATCTGCAAGGTCATGGAGAGAATCATCATGGACCTTATCAACAAAGACATAGGTGACCTTCAAACTCTTGATCTGACCCAAATTGGCTTTGTTAAGGGTAGACCATGCTTACTAAACCTGGTGGACTTCAAGAATGTAAGCAAAGCCCTGGATGAAGGCAAAAGAGTACATACAGCCTATCTTGACTTAGCCAAGGCTTTTGACATAATCCCCTACTCAGGAATTACTGAGAAACTCACCCAGCTGGGAATTAACCTATATGTCACTATACAGATAACCAACTGGCTCACCGACAGAATGAATACAGTCAAAGCTGGGGATTCCACCTCTACCAGCAGATCAATTACCAGTGGTGTACCACAAGGATCTGTGCTGGGCCCCTTACTGTTCGGAATCTATTTCTCAGAAGTCCAGGTGAAAATAGATAGACTGTGGCCTACCCAGTTCGCCGATGACTGCAAAACAGGTGCAATCATTGAGTCCCCCAATAATGCTGACATGCTACAAAATGGGCTTACACAGACAAATGATTGGTGCCAAAGCCATGGACTTAAACTAAATGGAAAAAATGCCTTATCATCCCTTTCAGCAAAGGGGAAGTTCCTGCAAATTACAAAATTAACAGTACCCCCCTTAGCTCAAACCCTGTGATGAGAGATTTGGGAACACATGTTCATAGCAACCTTAACTTCAATCACCATGTGTCCACAGTGGTAAGAAAGGCCTTCTGTGTTGCACATCTCATAAGTAAGGGCATCACATCCAGAGCTAAGGATGTTATAACACCCCTGTACTCATCCCTCATCAGACCACTAATAGACTAAACTGCTCCCTTCCTTATGTACCTCACCAGACACCTGCAGCAGCTGGCAAGACCTCAGAGGTTTCTCAGCAAGAAAATTCAAGGCCTTCAACACATGACCTACATGGGCAGACTGAAGGCCCTGCCACTGTACTCTGTATCTTATAAACTGCTGAGACGAGAATTGTGCCTGGCCTACAGAGCAGTCCCAGACCCTGCCCTAATGGAAATGCTGCACATCTGCAAGTTAAATGTGACAGGATTCATTCATTCTGGGGATCTAAACTAGCCTGCAACATTAACAGGACATGCTGAGGAGACAGATATATCTCCCAGAGAGATTGCCAGTTCTACGGAACAAACTCCCAATTCACATAAAACAATGACCCTATTTAAGAGTAACTTAGACAACTGGATGGGAGACTATAAATTTACCCCTGGGGTGTCACCTATGTCCCTCTTGGATAAGGGCAGTCAGTGTTGATCATAGACACATGCTGCAAATATAGACCATAAAACTTGGTCAATAAGGAAACAAGGGTATAACATGGCTAGGCTTATAAAGGCCCTAGGGCGAATAGCCTGGTAATCTCCTATGAACCTATGAACTCAAGACCTCCATCATTCCATGCTAGTATTATTGCCAAGAGTCTCTAGAGAAGTACTTGTTGAGTTTTTATTTAAGAACTTTCTTATTTCAGTTAAAAAACTCCTAGCATGGCAATTAAGCTCAAATTACAAATACACAAGGTATTATTTACACACACGCGTGCACACATGCACGCCACGCACACAAAATTCCCATGGAATGCTGGCAGATTTCTCTGTTTCACCACAGCTTTCTTTATTTCCTGGCCTGGCAACACTGTTGCCACTCCAGAAGAAGCCATTTACCTGATGCTCTTAAATTAAGATAAATAAGAAATATACCAATTAATATTACTTTTACTGGTTTATGGGCATAAGCAGCCTCATGGAAGGCATGTATCATGCAACTTGTTAACCGACAGCTTAAATAATGGTTACCTTCTTCTCAAGTAGACACCAGAGCATAAATATTCTTATAATAAATAAATACTTGCCACAAATGCTTAAAGTTAAATAAATTATATTTAGTCAAATAATAAAGAAAACAATGCACACACAGAGTAAAATACATGTAAGATGACACACAAAAGGGCAATTTTAAAAAGCAGTAAACATATATATGATGTATACAGAAAAAAACTAAGCTACAGATAAAAATGTGGATAAAAGTTAGAAATTCTAAGCCTGTATTTACTGAAAATAGTGATTCAGGCATCTGTCTTATAAAGTGCAGAAGTATAAGGTGGGACCATTCTGGATGGACCTGAAAGTTTTTACAAAAGTTATTAGATTCATATTCATACTTGTATGTGAAAAGTTGCTCAGTTCGAAGTGAATTGGACTGGGTCTGAATTAATCATTTGATTTTTATATTTCATGCTAAAGTGCAAATGAAAGTGGACTCCTCTGAAATGCATTTATAGCTATGAGCCAGATCATGGTAGACATTTTTACTGCAGCTTCATTGTGTATAGCAGCTCTAAGTACACATTTACAGCTAATGTCTAGTTTTTATTTGTTAACAGATTTAAATATAAGATGGACTTCATCTGGTTTACAACTGTATTTCGCCAAGGCTGTCATGTAATTTTGGTATCCAGCTGCTGATACATGTTCAGACTCACCAAGCCACATTTAAAGATGCACTTTTTTTAGTTCAGAATAGCTAGCAAAGTACAAGTTCAAAATAACTGACACTATGATTTCTGAGATAGCGGATTCTTACCAGGACTGACAACTAGCAATGATTCCCACAGGAAAAAAAGACAGAACTAATCATAGGTACAGCACTTTGTTTTATATTAATAATTGATATGAATGTTCTTTAAAATAGTAGGCTGAAGAAATGCTAGGTCAGGATGGCCTAATCAGTCTATCATATGATACAAAAAATCTTATCTAAACTACATAGTTTCTCAGTCTCCACCATGAAAGTGTGCTTTTTGCATGCAGACCCAGTAGTGTAACCCCTCCAGCCTCCTTTCCCCTTTCAGATAGGTAAGTAGACTTTGTTATTTCCTTCTTCTTTCACCCTACCTAGCTCCATCAGGTGCCCAATCCACCAATAGAATTTGGGTTACCAGGATCATAATCAGGGCTTTATCTCTTGGTGGCACTGGCAGAGAAGATTGGTAATGCTGATTACAAAAGGCTTGAGATAGTATATGACATCACTAGGGCAAAAAATTGAATACCAGAACTGGCTTCAGTTGAAGCAGGAGCGGAAGGCTAGGGGTGTACAGTATCTGGCTGCAGATGGAGGAAAAGCTGATGCAAAAAGATATAGATTATAAGTGAGGTGTTCTGCAGAGTATATTATGGAAAATAGTCCCAAAGCCCAGAGTTTAGCCATTATGTCTAGATAGCTTAAAGTGGAGAGTGAAATTTCTAGAATTTGCAACCGAGAGTTGCAAAGATTAACAGATGACTACTTTATATTTTGAAGAGGTTTAAAGTATATTACTTTATGTCTTCTTTTAGTTTTTAGTATTCAAATTCACCTTTGGGGATGTGTTTTTATCTGATTAAGTTTATGTGATTTATGTGACAAGAGTACAAACAAAAATGCTACTCTATTAAAGGAACGATCTTGGTGGAGTATTGGTGATTGTTGGAGTATTTTGCCTTGTTCTTGCTAGTTGTCAGCACTCTACACCACTTCTGCAATCAACTGCCTTTTTGCCGTTTGGCTTTTGATTGAATATATGTGGAAGGTTTGACAGTAAAAGTTCAGACATTGGTAGGAGGTATACTCTTCATTGTCACTGGAGGAGAATGGGGAAAGGTTGTTGGCCACTGTCACTATGGGGGAGTTATAAACTGTGATGAGAGCACTGCTTTGTATGAAAACAACAGGACTAGATAGGCTTTCTCTCTAATTTTTGCAAGAAGGGAAGAGTGTCTTATGTCTGAATTATTAAAAGTAATGAACTAGGTGTTAGCCTTGGAGAGTCATTTATTGTGGAAGGAAGTAATGATTATTGGTTGCTTTAATTCCTAAGGAAAGCAAACATTTATCAAAAGTGAAGTCATACAGAACAATATCAGTGGTGAACCAAGACTATAAAATATTTATGACTATATTGGCATCCAGGTTCACCCCAGTAGTGCCACTGATTACATGAAGACCAAAGTGGGTTTATAACAAAGAGGTAGAGTTTCAGTTGTTGTTGTTGTTGTGTCTTTCGGCTTTTCCCGGTTAGGGGTCACCACAGCAGAACTCCAGTCCGCTAATGATTGGCAGTTGATTTTTACATGCTGAGTTGCCAGCCCTAATGCACAACCTTCAACGAAAGTACGCCCATTCACGCATGTCTCCACGCAGAAGACGCTCTAGCTGAGAGTCGAACCGGTCAGCGTCTTACTGTGAGGCGACAATGCTACCACAGCACCACCACCGTGAAAAGAGGTAGAGTTTCAGTAATACAATAAATTTATTGTTGCGTCAAGAATTAGAAAGATTGAATCTCCCAGTGTTGGTCATAAGCCTATAAGAAAAAAAAAAACTTTTTACAGGGTTAGTTCGGTTTTGTTTTTCAAAATCTGTTATTGTTTAGCTTTCTTCGGAGATTTGTGGGTCTTTTAACTCATTTATTTGTATTCAGCAGCCTAGGTAACAGTTAATGCTACAATTTGCTGCTTCATTTCACTCCTCACACTACCCCTATTTCCATCATGCCAATAAATCTTTACTGATCTGTTCATTCCCATAGTTACTATTACCCACAATACATCTGATCAGACCCAAATACAGTAATTGAATTCACATACTCCCACCCCCTAAATCAATCACTAAATTTCCTGAACCATAATCCCACCCTTTAAGTAAACATATCCTTTCCCCTAGGAGTACTACTTATACTGTTAACTTTTACCCAACAATACTTTAATAAAATTATCCAACCTTCAGATACTAAGCTATTCTGTTCTCACCAATTTAGATTCCTCTAGACAGGACTAAGACAGATTCCTCAAACCCTTACCCATTCCTTATTATCAGGGAGCCTGTCTCATCCATCTTAAGAGGACAAACCCTTCCATCATTAGTGACATATTGCCTTCTCCTTTGCACTCATTATGGTAAACAGGCTAATTGTCATTCCGTACCCAGGCAGCCCCACTGCACCTTGACTAATATAGCTCTGTACATGTCATAGCCTTTAACTATGTACCCACTTGTCAAAGGAAAAACAACTTCAAAAAGATCAACACATGGCAGGTTTAGGTTAAGGCACTTTAATCTTGCAGCAAGGAGACAAAAACGTGCTAATACAGAGTTTGTCTAACTAGAATCAGGAAGTGAAGCCATTCTTATACATTTCTTACAAGACATTGCCTACTAAGCTGACGTAATAAATCACAAGTTCTTACAATATTATTTCATAGCAGCTGTTTGTCCATGATTTTCTGCTGGCATATCAAGTTTATAAAAAAAACTTCCTAAGAAAAACAACGTGGCCTTGAAGACCACCAGTTAGATACAACTTCTCACTATGCAATGTTACCATTCAAGGTACTATGGCTATTTCGAGCACAAAGCAAGTACAGATTATAGTTCATTTCTTCAAGCAGTCTTTGTTCAACTGTATCTATCTTTTCTGCAGCTGTGCATGTTCTCATAACACGAACAGAGCTGATTGTTCAAGTTCAATAACATTATAGAAAACAGTATTGTTCTATTCATTATTTTCCTGACCTAGCAGATAATCACCTGCTTCTCAGTAAATTTCCAAAAGACATAAACATGAATTTTGCTGTGCTAGCAAATACTAGGTCAGAGAGCATCTTGCAGTTTCAGAAAGCATCTTATAGTTTCATACAAAACTAAGCTGTACATAAAATAGAATGAAATGTGTTAACCCTTTTAGCTTCTAATAAGCACTAAACATATACATTAATACATATTTTTCTAATATTTCCCCCCTGTTAATAATTTTTATTCTATTTTCAAAAGCATAAACAGTTTGCTTCCTCTCCTAACCTTGTCCATTCAGAATTTGCAGTTAAGAGAGTCATTTAGTTTAAACTTATGAAAGTGTTTCATTTTTCAACAGTTCTTCAAATTCAGTACTTTGATACAAAGTCTCAGAAACTGACATGTCTATAAAATCTTTAATTAATCTTTTCATGCAGGAAATACCACAACAAACACACACTCCTAATAGGAGTAATCCCACACAAATGGCAATAAGGATGTTCATTAGGATGCTACCCCACCCCCCCAAACAAATTCTGGAAAAAATCCGTCATTTTGTTTGGGCCTGGTTTGGTCATGGCCGACACTTGCTGAATCACTTCAAGATGGTCGTTTATCTCATGCTGGTTGTCAGGAATATATGAACAGCACTCCTCTTTTATTAAAGCGCATGTACCACCTTTCGTTGCTTAGGGTGAAGTTGAGAGCCATGCAGTTTTGAAGCAACACAGTTCTCATAGCGTTCATTTCATCAGTTACTAATTCGGGAGCAGAAAAAGTTGCATTACTCATTACTTCGAGAAGTTTGGACAGTTTTCTCAGCTCCCAAATTGATTTTACTGTGTCATATGCAGGGGCTATACCTGCCCATGATATAATAGTGTCACTCAAGTCCATGTGTGTCAGTTTATCTTTGTTTTTCACGGAGTTATGGTTTCTCCAGCCTGCTTCAATTCGTCCCACTGGATTCTCAGGTCTCTTGATTGGATTTCCAGGTTTCTTGGTGACCTCTCTGACATTTTGAATTCTTCCTTGAGGCAAAACTGCAGTGTGTCATATGGCCGGAACCAGGTAACCCAAAAAACAACTGCCGGACCAATTCTCAGGTAACCATTTGTATACTTTTTTCCCACATACAAAATAACAATTCTCTACTTTAGTATTAATATATATTTGCCCTGCATGAAACATTTTCTTATCAATGATAGATAGTTGTTTAAAAAGAACAGGATTATGTTGTACTTCATCAACCGTTTTGTGCATTGATTCAAAATATGAGTCATAGTTTGTATCACAAATATAACCTGCATTATTAGCTTTGGTATAACACTTGTAAGGAACAGTCACATTACAATTGCTCCAACCCACCTGAACAGTATAATTTTTGTAAAAACATACAATTCCCTTTTGTGTAACAGGCAGGTACAATGCTATTTTGTCTTGTGATTTCACAGTTGTAGTATCAAAAATCAAATTTTCCCAGGTCTCATTGACCCCTAGGTGGACAGCAGTCATTAACAATCCCCTGTATGCTGTTGGTATAGCTGTACTAACCCAACAATTTGAAACATTAAAAGTTTCAGCATACACATATTTAATTGCTTGGTAAGTGTTAAAGTTCATATGCCAGTCTATGAGTAACGCATCACGTTTATTCAGTTCAGCTTGTGTGGCTGGAAAAAGGAAAGGCCACAGCAAAAAGATTAATGTTATCAGTATAGTTAACAGAATGATCGTGCAATACTTCTGAGGTTGTTCTTTATTCCTATTTGCTCCATATCTGGTCATTTTGTTCTTGTGTAACAGTAACAAGTTTTTTGTCCAGTTCAAAGTTTTTGACCAGTTTACAGTGTGTCAGATGAATCCAAGATGCTTGCTCTGCGATCTTGACTGCAGTGGGTGTTGACAATAGCACTTGGTATGGCCCTTCCCACTTTGGTGACGTCCAATTCTTTTTTTTGATGACTTTCACCCACACCCACGTGCCTGGGACTACTGCTGCTTCCAATGGTCTGGTTTGTTCTTTATCTGAAACAGAATTTAACTGCAAAAGTTGTTTATTACTTAAAAGTCGTCTCATATATTCTGCGAGTGAACTGTCGGCCTCCTGATCTGCAGGCATGAGAGGTTTCCACTGAGGTATATAGTATGCCCTCCCAAATAATTTTTCAAAAGGAGTTAACCCCTTTGCATTTGGAACAGTTCTCATGCTCAACAATGCCAGAGGCAGGCAGTACACCCAATTCTTTTGTGTCTCACTAATTAACTTCCTAAGTTTACTTTTCAAAACCCCATTATGCCTCTCTACTAGTCCTGTGGATTGTGGATGGTATGCACAATGGTTCTTTAAGGAAATTCCGAAATATCGGCTCAACTGTTGTATAGTTTGATTTACAAAGTGTGTGCCATTGTCACTGTAGATCTTTTCTGGTATGCCAAATCTAGGAATAATTTCTTTAACAAGGACTTTTGCAACAGTAGCTGCATCTGGATTTTTGGTCGGAAAAGCTACCACCCATTTGGAAAACATATCTATAATGACAAGACAATACTTTTTATTTTCGCATTTGTTCAGTTCTAGGAAATCCATACAGATAGTATGGAACAGTTACGATGGTGCAGGGAAACTCCCTTGCTTAGGCTTCAATGCCCCTTGTGCATGATGCTTGGTACAAACATGGCATGCCGCACAAAAATTTTTTGTGTAGTTTGTAAATCCATATGCTGTGAACACTCGATTCACTAACTGTACCACCCCCCCTGTTGAGACATGGCACTGCCCATGGCTCAACAAAGCTGCATATCTAAACAAGTTAGACGGCAATATCGGTTTTCCTTCTTTGGAGATGTACAGCCCTTTCTCAAGAATCGCTCCTCGTTTTATCCATTTCTGTTTTTCTACTTTTGTAGTAAGTGTCTGCATTGTTTTTAACATTTCTAAATCTAAAATCTCAGAAGGTTGTAATTCCTTACTCAAAAGAAATATTTCTGAAGCTGAAGCTGCATGCTTTGCAGCTGTTATCAGCTCTCGCATTACCTTTTGAAATCCTATCCTGTTGCTTGGTATAAGCTACACATTTACAAATAGCTACTTTCTGAGGTAACTGAATAGATTCTAACAAATCTAAAATAAACTGCGCATGATTAATCGGTTTACCAGTAGATGTTATCATTCCTCTATTCTTCCACTGTTGCGCAAAAACATGTACAGTAGAAAAAGCATACTGGCTGTCAGTAAAAATGTTCACACATTTACCCTTTGCCAAGGTACATGCCCTTGTCAAGGCAATCAATTCTGCTGCTTGTACAGATAAGTTGTGTGGTAAAGACTTTGCTTCTAAAATCTCAGTATCAGAAACTACTACATACCCCACTAGGTTCTGCCCTGTAGGACCCCTTCTGCATGAGCCATCCACATAATATGTCACCTCGGCATCATCCAAGGGAACATCCGTTAGATCTTTTCTAGGCAGTGTCTTTTGCTCAATCTCCTGCAGGCAGCTGTGTGGTGTGCCATCCGCAGGGGTCGGGAGCAAGGTAGATGGATTCAAAGTTGTACATTGTTCAATTGTCATATGAGGCTGGCTTAACAGTATAGTCATACAGGAAAGATGTCTAACAGGAGAAAGATATGCTACTTTTTCTTGCAGTAAAATAATCGCGACTGCATGAGGCACTCTCAATGTGAGAGGGTGGAACAACACTACTGAGGCCGAAGCCTGTACTGCCATTGCAGCTGCGACTACTGCTTGTACACAGTGGGGCAGAGGTTGCGCCACTGGGTCCAGCTGTGATGAATAGTAAGCTATGGGACGTTGCTTGTCCCCATGTTGCTGTGTTAACACTGATGTCATATAACCTTGTTTATAATCTACAGTTTGGAAAAAACGTTTATGATAGTTTGGTAATCCTAAAACTAATGAAGATGCTATCAATTGCTTTAGTTTGCAGAAAATTGATTCTGCTTCTGGTGTCCATTGTAATAAATCATGTGCTGCCATAGGCTTCTTGTATATCAAGTTGGTCAGTGGAGCAGACTCCAAGGCATAGTTTGGAATCCAACTCTGACAGAAATTAGTCATACCCAGGAAGGACATCATTTCCTTCTTGGTAGTCAGTTTGGGTGCTTGTAAAATTGCTATTTTCCTATCTTCATCTAATGTTCTGCCTTCTTTGGATATTACATATCCCAGGTATTTAACCTGCTTTCTCCAAAGCTGCAACTTGTTTTTGTTTACTTTATGTCCTTGAGTGGCTAAAAAATGTAATAATGCTATGGTATCTTCTCTGCATTCTTGCTGGGTGGGGGCTGCCAGCAGGATGTCGTCTACATAAAGTAAAATCTGACTGCCTCTCGGTGGGCTAAATCCCACCAAGTTGCTTGCCATCTCTTGTGCGAATATTGTTGGGCTTTCACAATACCCCTGCGGTAGTTGCATGTATGTATACCTTTTCCCCTGAAATGTGAATGCAAACCAATGTTGGCTGTCAGGGTGTATCGGTATTGAAAAGAATGCATTGCTAATATCTACCACAGAAAAATACTTCTCTTGAGGCTTCAAATCATTCAATAGGGTGTGTGGATCTGGCACCGTAGGTGCTCTAGGTATTACTGCGTCATTTACAGCTTGTAAATCTTGGACCATGCTCCATTCTCTGTTTGTTGTCCTGACAGGAAATAAGGGTATGTTACATGCTGAATCGGGAGATTCTACCAGTACTCCTTCCTTAAGTAAAGCTGCTATTATAGGTTTGATTCCTACTTCTGCATCTTTCCTTAAGGGATACTGTCTCTTTTGTGGTCTAAATGCTGATTTTGGCATGATAGTAACTGGTCCTGCTGTACGAATTAGTCCTACATCTGATTTCCCTGCTGACCAGATAGTTTCTGGTATGCTCCGTAAGGCATTCTCTTCCTCTTCTAGTAAGAGTGCTAATCAGCTGTCCTTGCTAGACTGCAAGTGTACAGCTGGGTGTGTCTGTGTTATCCAATGTAACTTCTGCTTCTGTGCTCCCTGTTCTGATAATTCTAACTCCGTCTGTTTTTCCCACTTAGTGATTTTTTTCTCCTA
This sequence comes from Protopterus annectens, assembly GCF_019279795.1. Taxonomy (NCBI): domain Eukaryota; kingdom Metazoa; phylum Chordata; order Ceratodontiformes; family Protopteridae; genus Protopterus; species Protopterus annectens. The sequence goes on from NC_056728.1 coordinate 430,432,069, forward strand.
GGTCTGCCCATTTCACATTCTTGTCCTTAGTCAAACTAACATGTAGTAATCGATTAGATTTATAGAGTGCAAAGAATTCCTGGGGCAATGAACAGCTAACTACACTGTTCCCTTCTGTGTCCCAGTACAGATTACGTAATACTAATCTGTTTGCATGGTTTCTAAACAGTTCTTGCTCATATTCCTTATCGGGTCCTGGTGTGCTACAATAATACAGAGTAGAGTGCAACAAATGCTGTTTATCAGTGTCAAGGGAGGGGGACTTACTGATGGCTATATTCATCAGTTCTTCGGTTACTGCCCCTGGACCAGTCATGACCAAGTCCTGGCTGTACCAATAAAACGTTTTGCCCTCCGGTTGCACCACAAAACTCTCTATTTGTCGCTGTGCTTCCATACCCTGCATAGTTGGAACTACTGCTATGCCAAATATCTGCATAAGATCTCTGCCCAAAAGGTTTACCGGGCATTTTGCAGAAACAACAATTTTGCTTTTCTGGGTCATCACTGAAACAGGGTCAGTTATTGCTATGTTATGGGAGAGTGGGTTCCGATACAGCTGTCCATTAGCTGCTTTCACTAATATGTAATCAAATGATTCTGAATTTTCTGGTAGTTTGGAAGGATGTATCAGGGTCCGTGATGCCCCTGAGTCACACAGGAATTTAACTTCCCTCCCCTCTACCAGAAGTATAACTTCCGGTTTCATGTCTGCTAAGTAGAGCTCTAGGCTCAATAATGCTAAGTCTAGAGTTTCACTTTCTTCACTATCTGCGATTTCTTGCACTTCCTCTATTTCTTTTATCACATTCTCTACTCCTTCTATTACATTTGCATTTGTCTTTTCTTGGTTATTCCCTTCTAGTGATTCTTGACTATCATATAGTCAGTCCTCACCCTCCTTATCTTCCATGGCTACCTTCTTGTTTTGCTTGCAATCCCTTGCTAAATGTCCCTTTTTTCCCACACTTAAAACATTCACCCCTTTTCTTTCTCTCTTCAAACTCCTCCAATCGCTTATCAGATTGTTTGTTTCCCTGGGCATTTTTCTTGTCCTTTTTCCCGGACTGTACTACATAAACTTCTGCTCCATCTTCTACAGAAAATACTTGGGCTTTCTTTTTCTTTTTACTGTTAAAATGCCTTTTGGCATGTCTAGCATATTCAAGTAGTGACTGTAAACTACTTGTACGATGGTCTACCATGTGCTTTGTAATAAAGCTGCTTATAGGCAAAATACTGCCTTTTAAAAATGCATTCTTTAGTTGCTGCTCATACGGGGAATCATGTGTTTGGTCTTCAGGTACCTGCATTCCACAATGGTTATTAAAACACTCTAATAATCTAGCATAATATCTGTCAACAGTTTCACCTTCTTGTTGGATGTATTGATTAATGCAAGTCCAGTCTGCCCTAGGCTTCCATTTCTCAGAGATTTGGTCTGTCAGACCTTTCACTCTGTTATCCAGCTCTGCGTTGCTATGTGGGAGTGGCCTGTGTTCTGCATCAGGGGGATTCCAGTTGCCACTGATCATGTGCCAATCTGGACCTACGATTTGTCTAACTACTTTTTCTACTTCTTCTCCATTTAAATGATAACTCAACCTCATGCCCTGTAAGTTTTCTAAGAATTTTCTAAAATTAACTTTTGGATGGGGAATTCCCTCTGTAGCTTTCCGGATGTCTTCCGGTGTCCATGGTCTATATACCAGGAGAGTTGGGTCTTGCCCTTCCTGTCCTGCCTGAGGATTTGATACTTCTATGAGCGGACATATCTCTTCTTCACTCATAGCTCATGAATATTTGTTCATTTGATATAACTCAGTATCCCCTCTTAAGTTATGTGTTCGAGACCTAGTCTCGATGGGATCTCTGACAAACGGTCTTGGCTTCGTGGAGACAGCCGGGTATAGCGGAGGTGGACTAGCTTGTCCACTCACTTCATATTCTGGTAAGGGAAGCGGAGGGGGCGGAGGGGCTGATGCTATTACCAAATTATTGTCCTCTTTATCTAGAAACATTGCTTTTGAATTATTACTTTTTTGTTCCCTACAGTTTGCTTCCTCAGTCCACCTGTGTGCTTGAGGGATGCCTAATTGACGTTGCTTTTTCACCTGACATTTTGCATCGGTTTTAAGCTGTTTGACAAGTTTAATAAGTGAGGATTTTTCTAATTTGCCATCAAATTCATATTTATTATCCCATTTTGTATAGTACCTAACATTGTCGGCACGCTGTAATTGCATATATTTTGCATCTTCAGTTAATGGCGGACCTTGGGATCTTTTTGTGCACCTATTTCCCATATTGTTCTAACTGTTAAAATATTACGTAACCCTTCTTATCTTTACGTGGTACCATGATTTCTCTTTTTCACAGTTTATCTAGAATAACTGCCTTACCTACTCTGTTTCCCTGATCTATGACAAGACTGCAATCTTCCTGTCCCTGACTTTTACAAGACAAATCTCCTGACAGATGATACAAATCAAGTCCCTGATCTAAAACAGAAAAAGGTAAATCTCACCTTACCTGAGCCTCCGTGATTGATCGCCTGGTTCGAGGAAAAAACGTTAACTCGTCCTCCAGTCGCAGATCAGAAAAGTGTCTGGCCTCTTTTGAACGACAATTCAGTCGGAGGTCTTTCAGAGCAGAAGAACCAATGTGGTCTCTTCCCCGTATGGTTTCATGCCACCTGGCCCATCTGACCTGAGGCGAAGTGAGGGTTTCTGGTCCGAAGGACCAATCTGTCAAAGGAAAAACAACTTCAAAAAGATCAACACATGGCAGGTTCAGGTTAAGGCACTTTAATTTTGCAGCAAGGAGACAAAAATGTGCTAATAGAGAGTTTGTCTAACTAGAATCAGGAAGTGAAGCCATTCTTATACATTTCTTACAAGACATTGCCTACTAAGCTGACGTAATATATCACAAGTTCTTACAATATTATTTCATAGCAGCTGTTTGTCCATGATTTTCTGCTGGCATATCAAGTTTATAAAAAAAACTTCCTAAGAAAAACAACGTGGCCTTGGAGACCATCGGTTAGATACAACTTCTCACTATGCAATGTTACCATTCAAGGTACTATGGCTAATTCAAGCACAAAGCAAGTACAGATTATAGTTCATTTCTTCAAGCAGTCTTTGTTCAACTGTATCTATCTTTTCTGCAGCTGTGCATGTTCTCATAACACAAATAGAGCTGATTGTTCAAGTTCAATAACATTATAGAAAACAGTATTGTTCTATTCATTATTTTCCTGACCTAGCAGATAATCACCTGCTTCTCAGTAAATTTCCAAAAGGCATAAACATGAATTTTGCTGTGCTAGCAAATACTAGGTCAGAGAGCATTTTGCAGTTTCAGAAAGCATCTTGTAGTTTCATACAAACAAAGCTGTACATAAAATAGAATGAAATGTGTTAACCCTTTTAGCTTCTAATAAGCACTAAACATATACATTAATACATATTTTTCCTAACACTACTCAAATGTTGTTATCCAGGTTTTGAAAAGTAAACAAAAACAGCTGCTGTGAAGATTCCATTCCTGTCAGCTATGGCACATGATGACATCACTCTAGGTCACCTGACTGGCACAACCTGCATTCAGAATTCTTTTTAAAAGACATGTACATTTGGTCACCCAGAAGAACACTGATTCTAACATTTTACATAAACCAAAGTAATAATCAAAAAACAAACTTATTTACAAAATTATAGCTAGTCATGCTGGCATATATAACACAGGGTGATTTACAATTATTTTTACAGTTATTATAATTACATGTTAAAGGAGTTTAACACAGCGAGACAGCTTTAAAAAAAGTAACGGAGATCTTCCTTTCTCCGTTGCTTTTTTAAAGCTGTCTCACTATGTTAAACTCCTTTAACATAGCAAGACACTTTGTAAAAAGCAAGGGAGATCTTGCTTTCTCCGTTGCTTCCACCCACAGCTCTGATGTACTGTGCAAGCATACGCATGCGCAGTACATCAGAACTGCCACAGAATACCAGACAGCTGTGGAAGGGCAGCAAGGAGGCATTATACAATGCCATTATTTAAGAAAAGTAAATATTTTTTTTCTTAAATAATGTCATTGTATAATAGCAATAACCCACTTCTGGCTGTGGGTAATGCTGGATTTACCCACGGTTGTCTTTGTTTGGCCACTTGGGCTTCACCCTCATGACCAAACCACACCAGCCGTGGGTAAATCCAGCATTACCCACACCCAGGCGTGGGTTATTGCTATAATAACAGATGGAAAATATTCTGAAATATATAAGCATTTTGCAGTTTATTGGTTTTCCTGAAAGCTAATGATAACTTATGAGTAAATGAATGAAGGAAACAGTTTGGAGTACTTATATGAGTGAATGAATAAAGGAAACTATAAACTGAATAGAGGAAAAACGTCTAAGTACAAAAGTTCTGACCCAAAATAAATGTACTAATAAATGGTAACTAGTATTTAATCTGTTCAGATCTGCTTCAGAGTCCTCACACAAATAAAACTGTTTCTTCAAGAAAGAAAAATTGATTTTTTGCAAAGCTTTTTTTTTTTCAGTTTCTTCGGCTACATTGACCTCAGGTAGTGGTGATCCAGGTATTATCCTTAATATTAAACCTTGTTTTCTATAGATTAGAGTCTTGATGGAGGAATGTAGCTGCTACTGTCATAGTCAATGTATACTTTCATAAGTCCCCAAGATTTTCATAAGTCCTGTATTTAGAGCACAACCAAAAGCTGTTTGCTGAATTTCCTGTTTGCACTTAATTTTAAATCGTTTTTTTCTTAAAACTTGCATATTTTCTGTCCTTGACCTAGCACTCTTGTGTGGGGTCATTTACTGCACTGTTATAACTTGATATTACTTGTGAACCTCTGCTATCTCTGTAAAAAACAAAAACAAAAAAAAAATCTTGCTTTTTTCCCACTTTTCTGAGAGTTAAAAAAGTTCAGTTACAGGCTTGCTGTTCCTGAACTGTTTGAAAGTTTCTGTGAGGCCATTTTTGCTTGGGCTGGAGGAGGGTCTCTCTATTGATCAGTGGCAGTGACTAACATTGAGCAGCTTCCCTGCCCCCCGTAGAGGTGGTTACTGACTTGAAACTGTAGTTCTTTTTTCCCTTTTGGGTCTATTCCTGCTTCTTTCCAGCCCCTGCTATCAAGCACGCTTTAACGTGCTTTAGCGCGGAGTTGCCACTAGAGCAGCATCGGGCAGCGCCGGTTAAACAAGGTTAAACTCTTTCTGGCTCCAGAAAGTCTGTTCTTCAATTTTTCCCTTAGAACTGCTCTGTTAGGAACCTAAACAGTTTACACCTACACTAAAAAGTGCAGCACTTGTTCCAAATAGCTTTTTCTTCTCAAAAAGCTCAGCACTTGTCTTATAAGCATATCCCTTGTCTTATAAGCATTCTCTTTGCAGGTCAAGCACTCCTATATTATACAAATCTCTCACTAGCAAAACCCCCAGAAGTGCCCACTTCCCTGCTAAGCCCACTACTTTTCTGTCTCATACCAACTCATAATTCTTTCTAGCATGTCGAAGGGTCAGATGCTGGCGTCCTCTCCTGCCCAGTTGGTGGATCTGGGAATTCTGAGACAATGTTACAATTGCCTCATGTACACGGACAACCCTCTCCTCCTCCCACGTAACACTAACACTTGTGAGAGATGCAGCTATTTAGCCAGACTGGAGGCTGAGATCTCTCAACTCAGGACTGGCAAGACCAGGCAAGAGGAGAAGGCAACTACACACACCACAATACCAGTCTCACATAACTCAACCACACCACTGAATCAAACACATAAACACACTAAGACATACTTGGAGGCTCTGAGTAAAAATTTACCTAAACAGCAGAGGCCTCCAAAGCAGACACCCAAGCAACTGCAAACTCAATACACCACACAAACAACACATAAACAACAAAATCAGTGTGCAAAGCAGTCACTGCCCTTAAGGCCAAATACAACACCAAACATACTTGTCATAGGTGACTCCATAGTCAGACACACTGACGTCCCGCTCACCAGACTGAGTAAGGAGAAGGTCACAGTAAGCTGCCTGTTGGGCGCTAGAATCCGCCACATAACACAAGCACTCAGGTCTCTCAACAGCAGGTACAAGTACGACTCAGTCATTGTCCACGCTGGTGTCAACGACCTGAGATGTACCTCCTTGGACTACATGAAAAGAGACATTGAGGAGTTCTCTGATTATGTAGCCCAGGCAGGTATGACCCTGACCTTGGGCAGTATCCTACCTTCACCTAGAATGATGCCACAATACAGTGATAAGATGATCAGCTTTAATAATTGGCTTAAATTCTGGTGTCATTCAAAGGGGATCCAATGTCTGTCTGCCTGGGATGACATGCTGGACAAGCCACGCTGCTTCAAGGGACGGCTTGCACCTGTCACCCCTAGGCTTCGGATATTGGCAAAGGCTCTTGCCACCCCATAGTGCCTTTTTAGGCAAGGCTCAAATTCTAAACCTACCACCCTAGAACACAAAAAAGTAAAAAAACTAAAGGTAATGCTGCTCAATGCCAGAAGTCTCAATCTCAAGATGCACGCACTCGAGGCGCTTCTCAGTATGGAGAACATCGATGTCTGTGCTGTGACAGAAACCTGGTTCAAGGCTCCTGAGAGCACCCCAGCACTAGCAGGTTTCACCTCATATCATGCGTTCTGGCCCCAAAATCCGGACAACACCAAGAAAGGAGGGGGGATGTCCATATTCATAAAGGACACCCACACCTCAAGGTTGGTGGCAATGCACAATGCATCGGAGACCATCCAGGTGCAATTAACCATAGGCAAGACTGCTCTGCAATTTGTAGCATGTTACAGGCCACCCTCTCAAACTCAGGAACCTCACATGGCCTTCCTGAAAACAATGGAGGGGATAAATGTATCTCCAAACACCATCATACTAGGTGACTTCAACTACCCTAATATAGACTGGGAACACTACTCAAGCCCAAACACTCTAGCCCAAAGGTTCCTGGAGTTCATAAACTCAAATGCCATGGAACAACTAGTCACCATCCCCACAAGAGGAGAAAACATACTTGATCTCATCATCACGAACATGGGATCACAATGTTCAACACCGGAAGTATACCCCTCACTGGTGAGATCAGATCATAAACTAATCTCGCTGGAGGTCCTCATCCTGCCCCCACCTGAAATAAAAAAGACCACAGTGAAAAACTTCTCAAAAGCCGACTTCACACTTCTAAAAACTAGTGTGGTCTCCTTTAAGGCCCCTGAGCCAGTGGTAAACATTACACAAACCGCTGAATCACTTACAACTGCCTTCTACCAGCACCTACAGGACTGCATGGATCAGGCAATCCCAAACAAAACTAAGACTCTTTGTACCAAAGGCAAGCGTCCAGTCTGGTGGACCCCAGCCATAAACAAGCTCTACAACAAAAGGAGGAAGCTACTACAAGATAGAGCAAAATCCTTGAAAGGTAAGACACCTTTGATCATTATAAGTAAAAAACTAAGAGCTCTCATAAAATCATCCAAGGCAAATTTTGAGAGAAAAATCGCCAAGGACTCAAAAGACAATCATAAGGCCTTCTTTAGCTATGTTAGAAACCTAGGAGGAAACTCCCAGATATGCTCAGAATTAGTTCAAAATGATGTAAAGATTACTGAACCTACACACATTGCCAACATACTGGCTGACAGGTTCAGTGCAAACTTCTCCCCTCCCCAAAAGGAGAGATATCTATACCAGAGGATTGTAGCCCCCCAAACATCTCCAACGCCCAGGTGAGAACTGCTCTCTCCAAAGCAAAAAACACAGCATCCATGGGACGGATGGTGTCCCCGGCTGTGTGCTCCATGAACTCAATGAGGAATTAAACCCGCAGTTAGGACAGCTGTTTAATCTTAGCCTCACCTCAGGAAACGTACCCAAGGAGTGGCGCACGGCGACTGTGGTCCCACTTCACAAGGGCGGTGCCTCCACCGACCCTGGAAATTACCATCCCATTAGCTTGACAAGCCTTATCTGCAAAGCCATGGAGAGGATCATAATGGAACTCATAAATAAAGACATAGGGAACTTGCAGACTTTGGATCCAACCCAGTTTGGCTTTGTCAAAGGCAGATCATGCCTTTTAAACTTGGTTGACTTTTTCGAGACAGTCACCAAGGCCATTGATGAGGGAAAGGCAGTCCATACAGCCTACCTTGACCTGGCAAAGGCCTTTGACACAATACCCCACTCAGGTATCATCAAAAAACTCATCAGCTTGAATGTAAACCCATACATCACAAGATGGGTTGCAAACTGGCTAAGTGACAGAACCCACAGGGTCAGAGTTGCTGGAGCCATGTCAGACTCAAAGCCTGTCACAAGTGGTGTCCCACAGGGCTCAGTCCTAGGTCCACTCTTGTTCGGCATCTACTTTTCTGAAGTACAAGCAATCACAGGAGGGTTATGGCTGACAAAGTTTGCAGATGACTGCAAACTGGGCGCCATAGTCGAAAACACATCTGACACAGATATCCTTCAGAAGGGCCTCACAGAAACGGATAACTGGTGCCAGAGCCATGGCCTAAAGTTAAATGCCAAGAAATGCATAGTCATACCCTTCGGGAAAAACAAGGTTACCCCTAGCTACCATATAGGTGGCAATCCACTGAGCACAGAAGAAGTCATCATGGATCTGGGGACCCAGGTTGACAGTAGCCTTTCATTTGACACTCATGTTGCTAAAGTGGTTAGGAAAACCTTTTACATTGCCCACCTGATCATGAAGGGATTCACATCTAGATCAAGGGAGGTCATCGTCCCCCTGTACTCATCACTCATTAGACCTATGATTGAGTACAATGCCCCATTCGGAATGTATCTGACCCGACACCTGCAGCAGCTGGAAAGGCCCCAAAAGTTCCTCACCAAAAGGATAAAGGGTCTCAAAAATATGTCTTATGCTGCCCGACTGAAAGAACTCCAGCTCTATTCAGTCTCATACCGCTTGCTCAGAGGTGACCTGTGCCTGACATATAAGGCCATGTCAAACCCTGATTTGATGAATATGCTTCACCTCAAAAAATCTAGATCCCTCAGAACCACAAGGGGGGGAGACTTAAACCTTGACACGGTTATTAATAGAACGTGCTGGAGGGACAGATTCATCACCCAGAGACTCCCTATGCTGTGGAACAAAATCCCGGTACATGTGAGGCAGAGCACCTCGCTGGCCTTGTTCAAGAGGAATCTTGACCAATGGATGGGGGATCGCAGATATACCCCAGGGATTACTTCAGTGTCACTGCTTGACAGAGGCACAGCAAAATAATAGGCATAGTTTTATTCAAACTAAAGGGGTGGCGAAAGCCAAATAACTATGGCCTAGGCTTATAAATGCCCTTGGGCAGATAGCCTAGTATGAACCTATGAACCTATGAACCTAAGATCTCCTTGCAGCAATTTTATGTCCAGAGACTGGTAAAACATATCTCCATTTTCACAGCTGCACAGTCAATGGAAGTGTTAGGGATTAATCACAATGAAGAATCTGTCTAGGTGTACACTGAAGGCTTTCACCATGTGTATGGCTCACAGCTCCTGCTAAGTACAAGACAGCAGGCCACTGGACATTTATTCAACGATAGATGTCCAGCCCCCATGCCAGCAGGCTAATCAGGTATCCCATATCTAATATAAAACTTGTTTTTAGTTAGTATAAACAAAGTTTTTCATGACAGACACCATATGTACGATCAATGTAAGTTCTAAACAGCAACAACAAAAAAAAAGAAAATTACTTACATTTTTCCAGATTAATTCTTTTTATCCATACTTGATAACACAAAGTGATTTTTTTATTCATGTTGGTTTACTTTTATTACTATTTAAAAACAATTTATTCTTAGATAAACAATTCTAGATACTATCAAAATCACAATTATTTCCATTCCTATTATTCCATTAATCCATTTTTAACCTGCTTTCCCTGGTGAAGGCTGCAGTTGTAGGAAGCTGACTATGACAGGCCAGACTTGTCCATTACAGGTCACAGTATCCAGCATTTTCAATGCATTTTTATGTGTACCCAGACATGCTTAGAGATATAATCTCTCCAACATGGTCAGAATCTCCCCACAGGCATTACCCCAAATGGACCATTCCTAATATAACCCCACCTAAAGGAGGTGCCTACAGGCACACTCAGAATGTGCCCAAACAATTTCACCTCTCTATCCAGAGGAAGAAGCAGTTCTATTCTAAGATTATCTCAGATTTTAGAGTCCTTAACTCTGTCATTTATTAGTGAGCAGGTAATTTTGAGAAGGAGCCTAACTATTGTTGCTGGCATCTGTAATCTCATCTTCTCAGACACTACTCAAAGCTCATGACCATAAGTGAAGATGATGGCATTGATTGACCGGTAAACTGTGGGCTTTGTCTCAGTGTTCACTTCATAATCAGTTTCCAGTACAATGTATGGGGTTCTGCTGTTACTACAACCATCTTCTCTGGTCAGTCTCCTCGTCTTCTCTACTCTCACTCATAAGCAAGCCTGCAAAGGGACATAAACTCCTACACTTGGGATAGCTGCCCCTTACTCACCTGCAGAAAGCAATGCCCTGTATTCCAGCAGAGAACCATAACTTCTGATTTGAAGATGATGACTTGCATAACAAACATTTAATGATGAGCAGTAAACTATTCCAACAGACACTGTTGGTAACAGTTACTTGAGACTTTGAGGACATCATCACCTGCAAATAAAAAAAGATTCAATCCTCATGTTGTCTAAAAGACAACTTTTCAGACAACTGGCTGCACATTCATATCCTGTCAGTGAAAATAATGACCAAGAGTGGAAATAGGATACATTCTTAGCATAGACCTTGGCAGACCATAAATGTATTCTGTTTGGCCTTCAGGGTGTTCATTACCTTACAAGAAGTACATGCTGGCAGTCCACCTCTTTGTTAATGAAAATGATACAGCAGAAATTACCTAAAAAGCAAATAATGTACAAACTGTCCGCATATGAATATATCAATATCAAATATTTAAAATAAATAAAGCAAACTGAATCAGAGTGTAATCAGTTACTCAAGTGATACCCAATCAAGGGATCAAGCCATTGAAACAATTCTGTCAGACTGTGAAAAGCCATCTCTGAACAAAAGATCTGAAAGAGTAGAATATCTAGAAAATTCATCTTCATGTAAAAACATTACATTGATGATGGGGCCTGAGAGAGCCAAGAAATCAGAAATTCCTGCCTTCCTAATTAAATTCTTCAACAGTTGAAGGGCATCTATAAACAACACAAACTCAACACTACTCCTAAAGTCGCCCCTGAATGCAAGGCCATGGCTGATTCCCCTTAGATTGGTTATACTCCAGCAGAAAGGAGATGTCATGAGTTTGATGCATAGTCCATTATTATACTCCATCACTGGACAACTTCAGACCAAATTTAGCCTACTGATTAAATTATGCATACACAATAAGTTGAGTTTGTTCCTACTATATAGTGAGCTTCACAATCTCCTTTATAGTAGGTTCACAGACTTTTAGTCAGAGTATAATAACCAAAGGTATTCATCAGCAAAGGTAGTTAAAACGCCAAACCCTAAAGCATACCAAATAATAATATTAAACACCAGAATACAGTGATATCATGAAAATCTTCAGAAATAAATGTGCATCTACCAGGGAAGCAAAAAAAAAAAAAAAAAACAGAGAGAAACCTTGAAGAAAAACAACAAGGAACCAGAAAATCTCAAGGCTATCCCACAGTGAAGCAGGCTGTGCTAGTGCACATAAACTCAATGTACACATGCAATAATGTGGATAGAACAATTTAATAAATGAAACATTGAGCATGTCCTCTCTACACAAAGGACTTCATCAGAACATTAAAATGAAATAATCACCACACCTAAAGAGCAAATTCAGAAAGACACATGACATTAAGCAACCAATCATATCCAGGAACATTCAGATGAAAAATTAACAGTAGTTCTACAATAAAATCCTTAATGCAATCAATCAACAGAAACCTGGTCTAAGCATAAACAGAAAACAAATGAAATATAACTAAAAGGGTAAAGATACAACCAGTAAAAATAAGGCATAACCGCCAACAATTTCGCTGCACGTATTTTGAGAACACAATTATGTGAAATCTTATCATTTAAACCAGGGGGCTGGTCAGCTTCTAATCTAAGCTGCCAAAGAAGCTTCTGGTACTCCAGTTTCTTTTCCCAAGACCTCCCCAACATTTGGTAAAACTTGTTCTAGTATAAAAACATATATATATATATATATATATATATATATATATACATATATAGTATAAAAAACATATATATATATATATATATATATATATATATATATATACATATATATATATATATATTATTGGGGCAAATCTCTTTATGTTTAAATAAAACATTATTACCACTGAGTGTTTTCATATCATACATATGTTCATAAATCCATTTTTTAAGAGCACGTTCAGTTTTGCCAATATAAAAATAGTGGCAAAAAATCACAAAAGCATGATAAACCCCAATAAAACTAAACTACTTCTATTCTCCTCAATCAGAACTCCCTCTCCCTCCCTGACCTTCATGATCCATTCCAAAAACAAAACTGCCATCCTCCCAACCACTCATACCAAACTGTTGGGAGTCAAAATTGACAATAACCTCAAATATGATATCCACATCACTCAAGTCATAAAAAAGGTCCACAAAAAACTAGGTCTATTATACAGAAATAAGTAATTTTTAACTGCCAGCACTAAAGATACTATTGCCCATACTCACCTCCTCTCAACCCTCCTATATGCCTCCCCTATACTAACAAACCTCCGCAAAGATAACCTCTCCAAATTAAACTCATGTTACAATAAAATAGCCAAATTTGCAACTGATGCTCCTTACAAAACTCACCACTGTATATCACTTAAACAACTAAAGAACTTCCCCATCTACTCCACTTCAACCAGCTAACATTTGCCTCTAAGCTCCTACACAAACCAGATGACACCCCAGTTCTCCAAAATCTTATAAGGCAATACACCTCCACTAGATCACTTCACTCAAACAGCAAACTCCTCCTAGATGTTACAAAAGCCATCAACTCACCAGGTGAATCTCTTTCCTCCTATCATACTTCTAAGACTTGGAACAGCCTTCCATCTACTATAACCAATAGTAACTCTCTGACACAGTTTAAAACCCTACCAAAACAACATTCATATGGCACATGACTGCCCTTGTAACCAACCTGGCTAACCCCACTGTTAGCATTACTAAACTTTGACTACCTTTCAGCTTAGCTACACAAACTCTACTAACTTAGTGCCATCTACGCACAATTCATCATCTCTCTGAGCCATACAGAATCACGCTTGAGTCAAAATTACCCACACCTAGACATCGGTATGTTCCCAACATTTAACTCTCTACATATGTATTGTGAATGTTTCAAAACATATTTACTTGCTCTAACCACAAAATTATTTTACTATGTATCTCATCATGTATATATTATCTACATATCTTGACTATCTATTTGCACTAGTACAATTGACTACTATATATAAAATGTGCTTTTATTTTTATATTTTTACTCTAATTGTATAATCAAATATTGTTTCTTTATTATGTAATTCTTACTACCTATAAGTGGAGGTTTTCTCCTCGGGCCTCTCCTGAAAAAGGACCTGTGTCCAGTCAGACTTTCCCGGTAAACAAATGTTAAATAATAAATAATAATAATAAAATAATAACATATCTAGATGAGTAACAATCACAAACTTGATGCAGTTTAAACACAATGTGAATGCTTTTCAATTTTAAAGTTTAGCCCACAAAAATAAACTTGCACTGTGAACAGGACCCACACTTTTGCATTCCTGTAGGCTCTTTGGTGGAAACATTTATAACATCAGTTGCCATAGATAACTCCAGCTTTTCCTTTAAATGAAAATGCTTCTTGTACACAAACTGGGGACCCACCCCCCCAATATATTACATAACTTATTGTCACATTCTATAACCTTCCAGTTATTGGTCAGTACCTGCTTAATAGCACTACAACAAGGGCCATATTTTACAATCGTACTTTGTTCATATTCAGAGGGCAAAGCATGTACAGTATCTGTAGACTGAGGACCTAAACCTAGTAATGGAAAAATGATCAGCTCCTTTTGCAAACCTCATCCTTAATGCTATTCAGCATGTAAAATGGATAGCCTCTTGGTGAACATATTTATTAATTTGTGAATCTCAAGAAAAACTGGTCTTCCTAGGACACAATTTTCAAAACACTTACCATTTGACTTTTTACAAGACTTTATTTCTGTGTAAAGGGTGGTTACTAGAATAGTACAAGAAAGTGTTGGAGTAAGTGGGTTTCCTATAAAGAAAAAGAACTGAGTCTTTGCTTGTCCACATATTTCACCAGAGTAATATTTAAATAGTTAATTTTTTTCATTGGAGTAAGAAAATGTAAATTTTAAAAACTCTGTCGGGCTACTCTTTGGGCCTCTCGACATAGGGGTTAACACCTGGTTCCTCCTTGTTTGTTTATATACCACACCACTGACATATTGTCTGTCTGGATTGCAATCATTCCTAGTGGAAGGGAGTTCTGAAATGCCTACAATGCCAAAAGCACCGCTCTCATCTTTAGGACATTGATATGCAAGTGGTTCTCGTATTCCTGCCAAACTCCTTGGACATTCTTCCCCAGATAATGCCCCCCGACCCTATCTGGGAAGCGCCCACGGTCACTGTAGCTATTAGTTGTGGAGATGAATGGTCTGCCTAAATCCACCTGAGTAGAGTGAAGCCACCAGTGCAAATCCCTTTTGCAATATTCCGTTATGATAATCTTGTGGGACATGGGTAACTCCTGTATGGACCACTGGGTGAAAAGTAGCCACTGGAGAATCCTCATGTGCAGACAAGCAAGGGGTACCAAGGTTACTGCTGCTGCCATGCTACCTAAAATCATCAGGATAACCTTGGCTTGTACTTTCTTCTTTGTTAAAGAGATTTTTGACTTGTTGACGTAAGGTTTATATCCTCTCGGGAGGAAGTTTGGCTACCATTTCTCTTTTGCTTAAGTCTGCTCCTATGAATTCAATATGTTGTGATGGCAATAAGACAGACTTTTTGAAGTTTATTGTGATGCCTAGTTGTGAACAAAGGTGGATGGTGGTGTCTCTTACTCTGGTTAGTAGATGCTTGGTGGTGGCGGTTTGGAGCCAGTCATCCAAGTACGGAAACATGCGGGATACTAGACACCTTAAGTGAGCCATGACTACTGCCATACATTTGGTGACCACTCTGGGGGCTGTAGTGAGACCAAAGGGCAGAGCTCGAAAGTGGTAATCACTGGCTCCCAGCCAAAAACGTAAATGACTCCTGGATCACCTGTCTATCTTTATGTGGTGGTACACATCCTGGAGATCTATCGAGCACATACAATTGTCTTTCCCCAGAAAGGGGAGTATATTGACTGCAGTGTCACCATCCAGAACTTTGACTTCTTTATGGACGTGTTTAGTCTGCTGAGATCCAGAATGGGCCTCCAGTTCCCTGTCTTTTTCGGAACTAAAAAGAACCTCGAGTAAGTTCCGGATCCAGTTTAGTCTGCGGGGACATTTTGGATGACTTTTTTCTAGCAACCTTTGTAACTCTAGGGTTGCCTGGTCCCTCTGATTGTGTGGAACCTCCAGGGCTGATTTTTTTTCTAAAGGGGGACAGGAAAATGGTATGCAGTAGCCTCTGGATAAGATCACCTGTACCCATTTGACTTTTGTTATTTTTAGCCAGGCATTTAGATACAGTAACAAGTGACCCCCGACTGCCTCCAGAGGTGGACAGATGGGCCTCCCTTCAGGAGCACTGAAAGGGCCTACCAGGGAATGTATCCCTGTCACCCTGGGTTTGTGGACCCCCTCTGCCATGTTGTTGGCATCTTCCATTGTTATTTCCCCCTCTTCTCTTTGGGAAAAATTACCACATGCATCCAGAAAGTCTCTCTGGGACTTGCGGAACCACATTTTCTCCCCTTCTGGCCTTTGGGATAATGCCTGGTAGGGAGGGAGAAACAGACTCCAATGGCAGAAAGAGTCTTTCCCTCTTGCTCGCACCTGATTAGAGTCTCTTTCACTGTTGGCCCGATCAAGGATGAGCCATAAAAAGGGGTGCTTATAAAGGAAGACTTGAAGGGCTCTGCAAAATTGCATAAGCACATCCAGGAATGCCTCCTTAAGGAAATTCCTGTACTCGCTGCCCTACTCATTCCATCGTCCATGTAAGAGATAAGTTGCATGGAGAAGTTTACCATGGAATTTAATGTGGAGAGCCAGGAGGTCACTTTGTCTGCAACCCCCCGCAACTGTAGAACCTTGGAGGGTATATCCTAGCTCCTTCAGTAGATTCCTCTGAAGCCTAGTGAAATGGGTCAGATAGTTCAGCAACCTAAGGGTAAAGGAAGCTGATGAAAAAATACACTTGACGTATCTGTCCATTGTACGAAACTCTTTATTAGGTGCATGAACAGATGAGGAAGTCTCAGACAATTCCTTTTTGGTGGCTGCCGCCACCACTATTGCATCTACTGGGACACCTTTTGTGAGGAACTTTTTATCA
The DNA here is from genome assembly GCF_019279795.1 of Protopterus annectens. Taxonomy (NCBI): domain Eukaryota; kingdom Metazoa; phylum Chordata; order Ceratodontiformes; family Protopteridae; genus Protopterus; species Protopterus annectens. The sequence continues at coordinate 430,448,747 of NC_056728.1, forward strand.
GAGGGCACTGTAATAAATTTATTTGGCCTCCTAGGGATGGGTTACACAGACTCTGGACAGCCCCATGCCTTCTGATTGACTACATTCATGAGCTGGTCGAAAGGCAGAATCACCCAAGAGGTGGAGGGGTGAGACCCTAAAGCCTCCAGGTACACAGACTCATCCACAGAAGGGGTAATAGACTTCCAGCCACTTCTCTGTCTAAGGATCTCTAGGATGTTTGCAAAGGAGACATCCTCAGAGGGTGACTGTGGGGACTCTTCTTACTCATCAAGGTCCGTGTTTGAAGTGATGGACTCCTCAGGGGAGTCTAGATGTTTCCACTTGCATAACCTCTTCCAAGGGACCTTTTCAGAGGGGTACTCAGGAGGGGTTTCAGAAGAGATGGTTTCATCCAGTGGGGTGTCCTGGGACTTCGGGTCTCCACACCTGGGAGGGAGAGATGGCAAAGAGATAGACTCTAGCGGTCTTGGGGAAAGAGTGCTAGGATCTGAGACTGGAGCTGTCTGAGGTGACAGCACTCTCCTCATGACCTCAAAAGCACCACAGTCACACTCAAAGGGAGCTCCCAGCTCCAAGGAACCAGGAGACTCCCCCTGAATCAATGCAGTGGGCTCCTAGGCCGATGTAGGGGCTAAGCTCACCTGTGCCGAAGCCCCGAGAGGTAGATTCGGGTAAGACAATTGTCCAACTCAGCTCTCCTCCCTGGACCCAATGAGGGAGCATCGACCCTAGACCCCTCAAAATCCGATGGAACCAACCCAGTCAGACTGGTAATCGGGACTGACCCTGGAGCAAGTCTCGCCCCAATGGTTCCACTACAATCGGATCCATGCACTCCAGCTCCGAAGCCACAGCATAGGGCAGAGGAGGCATTGAAGAAGGTGAAGTGATGGTTGTTGGTCCTGAATTCTTTTGGTTCGGGGTCAACAGAATCTTGGCCAGCAACGGGGTCCGTAAAAGCCTCTTGACCACCCGCTCCATGTCGTCATCCGAAAGGCTCCCGGAGGATTGAGAAGATGGGGATGAGGATCTCACTGATTGTAATATAGGAGAATGCAACACTGAAGAGACTGGTTCCAGAACTGGGGACCGGCTCCGAAGACGGAACTCTGTTGGCTCTGAAATCACTAGAGAAGCCGAAGAGGTAATTTTCTTGGGCCCGAAAGTCTTCGGTTTCAAAGATGACTCTTTAACATGTTTCTTTGTAGGTTCTGATGATGGAGCCGTGGAAGACAATCTTTTAGAGGATTTGTCCAATCTAGAAGATGGAGACTGTTGGGAAGATTTAGAAGAATTCTGATTCCCTTCCAGAGCTTCAGTAAAAGGTACCTTCAACAAGCCCCTGATTATCAGCTTGTTTTTTCTCTCCTTTAACACTCTGGAGCTGAATGCATGGCAAAAGGAATATGATTCTTGTAGGTGGACAGCTACTAAACAATACACACAACTGGTGTGTCCATCTGTCAAAGACATCATCTGGATGCATTTGTCACATTTTTTAAAGGCCAAGGGCTTAGATTCTTTAGTATCCTTCAACATAACTCAACTTGAATAAAAAATGCAAGAATAACAAAAACTTTTTTTTTTTTTTAAGATTAACACACCAACTATAAAAGAAAAACAGAGGCAATAATAGGAGAAGTCTCTAATTTAAATGACAACTCCTCACAGAAATAGGGAAAAAAGACAAAGGGAGCCCTCTAACTTAAATGGATTACCCAATGATAAGGAAATAACAAAATATAATAAAATCTTAATTGCAAAAGACCCAAAACTCTCTAAACGAGTTTGGACCAAGATAGGGAGAAAAACACAAATGGCCTAGCGGTAGATGATGGCCAACCACAAAGACTAGCCCAACAATGAACTAGAAAGGATCAATAGCACACTACTACACTAAACCCTACAATACACACTGGATGTTATCTAGAAGAACAAATATCAGAAGTAAGAAAATATTTCCATTTAGCCTGAGCCTAGAGGAAGTGCACAATCTGTTTAGCAGCAAATTAGATCTGGTAAAAGCATGATGGGATAGGGTATAGCCTCAAGCCATTGGAAGCTCTCGAGCTTTAGTATAGGCTGAGTTGGAACCGATTCTCAGTTCTGAACCCATCCAGCAATGAATAAAGGCGAGACAGGACAACATAACATTTAATGCTTACTTTGATTCTTGTATGCCCCCAGTTGGCTGGTCGGGGTGTATCCAGAGGTCATATCTTCATGCAGGATGTGTGCCATGCATTAAAAGGGCTTAGTTGCACATAATTTGGGAATGTATTAGATAAAAGATGAGGTTCAGAGATTGTTGCAAAGTTCTAGCCAAGCAGCGTGGAATAAGGAGTCATGGAAAATCTTGCTGGCATACCTCTCAACTGTATAGATTTTCGCAGAACATCCAGATTTTTGCCTCATATTTTTGTTCTGTTTTTCATAAAATTGTGGTTTTCTGGCAAATTAGTAGCAAATCATTAAAGATTGAAGTTAAAAAATAATGGCAGACATTTGAGTTTCAGACTTCATCCCATTCAGAAAATGTATGCTAATGTAAAACCTGTTAGTCTCTCAACTTTCTAAGTTTGTAAGTGCAATATTTAAAAAATGTCCCTAATTTTGGGCCTTTGTCCCACTTTTATTTATGGCTTTGTCCAGATTTCTAGGTCTCAGAAGTTGAGAGATATACTTGCTGGGCTGAGTGATATAAGAAGATGGAATTAAAATGAACTGAGATTATTATAGGCAGACCTGCTGGCAGTAAAGAAGCTATAGATAAAAGATGGAGGGATGAAGATATCCACCACATTATCTCAAATCAATGACATCACTTCCTACACGTGACTGAGTTAAGTAATTTTATGTTTTAACTTGTCTATACTAAAACCCGATGAAGCATTTGTACATAAAAGCTTTGTGTAAGTTCATTTTTTGTTGTATTGAGTTTATTGTAATTTTGATAATGTCTCTTTTTAAAATTTCATGGTTCCAGTTCCATTCTTTTCACTTTGATATTTGTTGTTAGTGGACTGGGTTTATCTGAAGCAGCAGCTTTGGTTTTGGATTATATCAGTATCATGTCTGGTGATGTGATTAGCAAATAGAGTTTGAGGAGGTTCGCCCATTTGAAATCCTTGAATTCAGGATCATTGATTGCAGAGATTTTAGATATTCTGAAAGAGAAGTTTGCAAGTTTATGGTCAGACATAACCAGGGGTACAGAAACATGAGGGTTGGTACATGCAGTGGCTATAATAGTTAGGAGTGGACAAGATCAGTAGTATTATGTCCTCTAGTTGTTTAGTTAACTATCTGTCTCAAATAATTTTTATTTATTAAATCTAAAAATTTCTGGTTATGCCCAACTCTGGAGGTATAGGTGCACCTTTTTATTGAGGAGTACTTGAGGTCCCCCTTTAGGGAATAGATAGTTCTCCAAGTACATTTATGAAAGCTACATTGTCATCAGAGGACATGGAGAGTGTCCTGTGGCAGGATATAAGTTGATAGTTTGTGGATATCTGGAAATCTGTCTAGAGGTAGTGTGTAGACTGATAAATATGGTAAAAACACTGCATGTATGGTAGACACAAAGACAGGTATGGAGGGTGTGCTGTCTTTACACTGAAAACAAGTCTAAGTACCGACACAAATGTGTAAGGATTCAAGTTGCAGGAGACCCTCATAATCAGGCAATTTGTGAAGACTTCTGGCCTTGAGAACAGCCACCTTGATATGGTCTAATTTAGGCTGGAAATGGCTACATTAATATCTACCATGCTAGGATGTCCATTAGCCGTACTCTGCTAAAGAAGGCTCTATGGGGCAGTAAGAGATTTATGCACTACGTTGAAGTCATGGAACAAAACATGCAGGACATGTTTGGTGAATTTAGTCGGGCTGTCAATCATATCCTCATATGAGGAAACATACTGGACCCCCACCCACCCCCAAATAACACAGCTACTTAGCCAACTGTTGAAAGCAAACATCTTTTATTTATATATAGATATCAGTCTGGATGAAGGAAGGATTCCAATCTGGACCAGTGTCTTGCCTGAATTGAACACATGCATAGTAAGATCCAGCTTATCTTTCTGTTTGTCTCCCAGGGTTGTGTAGTTCAGGTCATTCACACCAACATGGACTACCACAAGATTAAAATTAGATTTGATCAGAAAGAGAGGGACTTTAGAGCCCTTGTGATGTCACAGATCTCGGTACCAGAAAAACAAATATCTGTAACCCTATCTTTCCCCAATCTTGTGAGTGTCGAAACAGTGTGCCTGACAATACAGTCACCAGCTACTAAGATATTGCTGTTTTTACTAGTAGAATTTGAAATATTAGATGACTTATGGTCTACCTTCCAGTGACCTTTTACTATGTGTGAGCATGGCGCTGATGTAGTCTTGGACATCAATTGATTGCCAGCCTTTTTAATCCTTGGAGGCTTTGGCAGTGAAGTTTTTACAGCCTAAGCATAAGTCAGTTTAGTGTGGTTGTGATGAGACATGTCTGTAATGCCATCTTATTGGGTACTGAGTAAGAGAGATGCCCCCAGATTCCATAGATATTTTCACCAATCACAGATTGAATTATTTGTCACAAGCAGACATTGTCTGTGAGTATATGGCAGTTCCTACCCTGTCTGTGAGTTCCAATTTCTTCAGGACTGGCAACAGGAGGGATAGAAGCAAGTTTACTTTTCAGTTTGTCCAGGTGAGTCTAGGATTCAATTTGGTCTAAATAGTCAAGATATATTGTTTCAAAGCTGGCTAGGTCTAAGGTGCAGAAGGAGGACCAGTAACTGAAGGTACAACTAATTCTGAGAAACTGAGAGTGAATTAATGCAGCCATGCACACAATATGTGAGAACAACACAACTGCTAGAGCAATCAATGCTGACCTGGTAGTAATGCAGTAACACTGAGAGGCACAGCATGCAAATAATAGTGGTCCAGAAGAAATACCCTCAACCTACAGGAAAAACTTTAGCAATGAAATGCTCAGCTAACAACCGATAACAGTCTCAGGCAACCATGTACGGCTTCCAGCAATACAGCTACAGCTGAAATGTTCAGTGAACACATTAGCTAAATGCCAAACACCTAAATCTGCCCAGTCACTCTATGGGAAACCACTGAAAAACACTAACCAGCAATTTTGCATCATCTTTAACAGTGGCATACCCAAGAGCACTGCAGTCCACAAACAAGTACAGTAAATAAAAAAAAAAAAAAAAAAGCAGAAAATGGAAACAGACAATCAGAATGCAACATGCTATTAGGTCAGTAGTAATATGGATTACCAGAACAGCAGTATATTACTCTCACAGGTTCATAGGTTCATAGGTTGGTACTAGGCTATCAGCCCTAGGGCCTACACAAGCCTAGCCATAACAATTCCCTGGCTATTTCTTCCCACAGTATTTACTTCCCTGGACCCCTGTCTAGCAGGATGACTGATGTGATCCCAGGGGTAAATTTCCTGTCTCCCATCCCATCATCAAGGTTCCTTTTGAAGAGGGCTAAAGAGGTGATCTGCTTGACATGTATGGGCAGTCTATTATAGAGTCTGGGGAGTCTCTGGGTCAGGAACCTATCCCTCCAGCATGTTTTGTTCATTGTGATGACAAGGTTTAAATCCCTGGAGCGTGTTTCTCTGAGGGAGTGGGATTTCTTTAAGTGTAGCATGTCCAACAGCTATGAGTTTGACATGGCCTTGTGTGTTAAGTAGAGATTGCCTCTTAGCAGACGATATGCGACAGAGTATAGGTGGAGTTTTTTTAGATGGTTAGCATAGGGCATCTGCTTTAGACCTTTGATTCTTTTAGTGAGGTATTTCTGCAGCCTTTCCAGTTGTTGCAGATGTCTTGAGAGGTACATAACAAACAGGGCATTGTATTCTATAATGGGTCTAATGAGGGATGAGTACAGTGGGACAATGACCTCCTTTTTTCTGGATGAAAAGCCTTTAGTGATGAGGTGTGCCACATAGAAGGATTTCCTGACTGTTGTGGCGATGTGGTTATCGAAGGTGAGACCACTGTCCACCTGTGTCCCTAAGTCTCTTATCACACTTTCGGTGTTTAGTGTACTGTCACCTATGTGGTAATTCATGGGTACAGTTTTTTTCTCCCAAAGGGGATAACTATACATTTCTTGGCATTGAGCTTGAGCCCATGGCTCTGGCACAAAGCATCTGTTTCTGTAAGGCCCTTTTGTAGAATATCCACATCATTTAGGGATTCAATAATGGCTCCCAGTTTTCAGTCATCTGTTAACTTTGTCAGCCAGAGTCCCTTAGTGTTGGCCTGTACTTCAGAGAAGTAGATGCCAAACAAGAGCGGTCACAGGACTGAACCCTGAGGTACTCCACTTGTCACTTGTCTGGAGCCGGATTTGGAGCCGGCTACTTTTACATTGTGGGTTCTGTCAGTAAGCCAGTTGGCAACCCATCGAGTGATGTAGGGATTAATGCCCAGCTTAATAAGTTTATCTATGATTCCAGAGTGGAGGATGGCGTCAAAGACCTTGGTGAGGACCAGATAGGCTGTGTGGACCACCTTACCCTTGTCCATGGCTCTAGAGACTGATTTGAAGAAGTCAATCAGGTTCAGGAGACAAGATCGGCTCTTCACGAATCCAAACTGCGTGGGATCCAGTGTTTGAAGTTTGCCAATGTCTTTGTCTATAAGTTCCATGATAATTCGTTCCATGGCCTTGCAGATCAGGCTTGTCAGACTGATGGGGTGGTAGTTCCTGGGATCCAAGGTGGATACCCCCTTATGGAGTGGGATAACTGTAGCTGTGTGCCACTCAGTGGGCACAAAGCCTGAGGTGAGGCTATGATTAAACATGACATTTAGGTGAGGTGCCAGTTCATTTTGTAGTTCATGTAGTACACAGCCTGGGATGTCGTCTGGTCCCATGGATGCTGTCTCTGTCTCACAAGATAATTGCTTGCAATGTTCCGATGCCCCAAAATACTGCCAAACTAAGTTATGTCCTAAACAGTTGTCTCAGATGTTAAATGTCAATTTAAGCAATTAAAACACCCTTCCCTGATGTTTGAAGGGATGAAGAAAGAAGTCAGACCCAACAAAAATAGGTTAAATCTAGTCGCGTTGATGAATTTGTTCTACATAAGCTCCACTGCTCCCTAAAGATGTAGTAGTGAGGCAACTAAAGTAGTGTGGGATGTTTTTTCCTTTCCAACATTGTGCACACTCACTGGTATCACAACTGCATGTTATTTCCAACATTGTGCACACTCACTGGTATCACAACTGCATGTTATTGCATAGTCTATAGTAACATACTGCTTGTATTTTGCAATCTTTTAATACACTCAAGCTTTCAACAAGTCAACATCAAGATTGCAAATGGACCTTTTAATCAATCTAGTTATCTTAGTAACAGCTAGAAAATATCTTCAGCATTATTTATAGCATTTTGCAAAATGCCTAGTGGGAGCACAATGCTATGACTCACAGCAGTATTCACTTTGCTAATTTTACCAAAGAGCATAAATACATTATCACAGCTTGTACTTCATTATTTGACTCTTTTACTCTGTATTTGCTAGCGAATGCATTATCTATTATCTTGTGACTGTATCATGTAAAATTGTTTTCAATATTGTTTAATACAATTTACGACAGGTGGCAGTAAATAAATAGGCAGTAAAGACTGTGCCATTTAAGGTAATGCCAATAACATGCACAAAAAGTTGCATTTTTTTAAATACAGCTAAATTAAATTAATGCTGGTGATTAATGCTACTCCATGAGCATTTGCTGGAATGCTTGCACAGTTACTTACAGCTAAATTAAATTAATCCTGGTGATTAATGCTACTCCATGAGCATTTGCTGGAATGCTTGCACAGTTACTCTTAGAATGGGTCTATATTATATAGACAAAATTTCAAATCTTGAACATTCACATGAGCGGAAATGCAGGAAATCAAAATCGCTATTGTGGGGGGCTGTGCCCCCCACTCCCCCGCTAAATATATATTCCAACTCCGGGTTTGCACTACAGTGAAGAAAGGGCAAATTTTCCGATCTTCACTGTACTGCAGTCTCACAATAGCAATTACGAAGAACAGCATTTTCGACTTCTAAGCCATTCGAGATTTTAATTTTTCATCGCTCTAATAGGGACCCCTTAGAATAACTTTACATACAATTCTTTAGCACAACACTATCATGGCTGTAATTTAATTAAAACCGATTGCTGCTATTTTATTTAACTGTGGAATTGGTGATATAATTACCTTTCAATAAACTTGCCAAATTGAGTAAATGCAACTTTTGGGAATAAAATTCCTTGACTGGAGGACTACAAAATAATCAGTATTATAGTACAGTGCTGAGGGTAACACAGATTAATTGATAAATGTTTAAGACCTACTAATGATACAGCAGCACCCAAAAGCAACATGTCTAATTACATGCAGCTGAAAGCTGCAATGTTTAGTCCTGAAAAAGTTCTATGATTTTGTACCATATACTGATCATGAAATTAATGTTCTTAATGGAAATTTTATTAACATATATCATTATGTTTTTGTGAAGAAAGATGAAGGCTGCCAGCCTAGCCAGATAGAATTTTGGAGATAATTCTGTCATCTGTCAATATTAATATAAACCACAGGCCCATTGTCTTAAATGGTAAAAATAGTGTTACATGTGGAACTGGAAAAAAATGTAACAACAATGCACTCTACCGACCAAGTAAGGCATGTTGTGACCCTTTGATGCTAGGACTCGGAGCCAGTGAGTCCAGAGTGGGGCATCATGCCTATTGTTTTAAGGCCAGAGTTAATGGCCAGAATTTGCATGCATAAACGTCCTTTATTGCTCTGGTTTCTGCCCAGAGGTGAAGAATGTAAATGTAGTTTCTGTTAGCCTGGGAACCCAGGGAAGTGTGAAGAATGATGTAATGTGAACCAGGAATGTGATTTTAAAAACAGAGAGAATCAGAGAGCATTGAGCATTTTTGTCTTGACCATCCAACTCATCAGCACTGTCTTGCTCTATATGTAAGTTTATCTTAGACTTGTGTTTTCTCTTAGAAATAGCTTGAAACTAGAACGATTAGGCTAAGTGTTTTTTCTGTGATGTCAGAACTGTACTACTGAATTATTTTAAGTATTTTTCTGTGATCTCTGAACTCTTGACTAGCACTGTGTAGTAAAAATTATTGTCTTGTGTTTTGACTATTTGTTATTAAATATGTGTAAACCCTTCCAACTGCTGCTTTTGTAGAGATAATTTAAGCTCTTTAGAGTACTTGCATGCCTTTGGTGAAATTGTACAAAGCCACTTCAATAGCTATAGCCATGGGCTATGCTACCAATTGGATAATAATAGTGCACAGTAATAATTGGACACCCTTTTAAGGGCCTTTGATTAGCTGATAAATATTAGTGGATGGTGGCAGCTGGTACTACCATATAGTCTAGGAAAAAGGAGCACAGCTGGAGAGCCTGTGCCAGCCTTCCCCAGGAGTGTCTGTGTGGTTGTATGAACTCTTCTCAAAGTGTGTGTGTGTGTGTGTGTGTGTGTGTGTGTGTGTGTGTGTGTGTGTGTGTGTGTGTGTGTGTGTGTGTGTGTGTGTGTGTGTGTGTGTGTGTGTGTGTGTGTGTGTGTGTGTGTGTGTGTGTGTGTGTGTGTGTGTCTGTGTGTGTGTCAGCTACTTGGGCAGGGACATGAAGCACTGGTTGGACAGAGAGGGTGCTAGAGGTGTTAGCTTGCCCACTAGGCTGAGATCTGGACCCTATAGCTGTGCCAGTGGGGAGTCTTACTGGGGACCTGGAGAGCAAGGGAGTGACCAGCCCCGGACTGACTGTGATCTGTGTGTGCTCTTAAGGGAAATTGCACTTTACTGTGTGTATTTGTTATCCTTTCCTCCTATATGAGATGCCCCTCACTGGTGTTAGTGGTGAGGATTGAGGCTCCTTGATTGCTGGGCCAGGGCACAGGCGTCACAGTTTTTATCACAATATAATCCTCCTTTCACACAGCAGCAAAACAAATATGCTAATTAAATAACAATCTTTGAACTGTTCTCAATGTTTTTAACTTAGGAAAGATAACAATTTGACTTGAGGCTGTAAGTTTCTAGATGTTGCTGATCTGGCCAGACCTCTACTTGAACTAGGCTCTGCTCCATAAGACTATCCTAGTTACCAAATCAAATTTAAAAAATGTTGAGTTTATGTTTAATAATGCTGAATACATATAATTACTTAAATCAAATTGAAAAGAAAATTGAAATAAGTTGCAAGTTTGTTTTACAAATTTATTGGAGATAACTTCTAAAGAAAAAATATGTTCTCTTTACCTTAGTTTTTTTTATGACACAGCCCTAACAAAGTTTGTATAGATCCGATTACATAATTGATTGCTGCATATATTAAACAGATCATGCTGTGTGTGTGTGTGTGTGTGTGTGTGTGTGTGTGTGTGTGTGTGTGTGTGTGTGTGCATATATATATAAAATATAAAAAATTGTAAAGAATAACTTGCCCTGTCAAATGAGAGAAACTTGCTGCAAACCATATGTAACTGTAATCTGTATTATTTTTTCCACTGGAATCTTTGATACAGCAGGTGGTGTCATTCCAGTGCAAGCAAATGTCAGTGAAACTTGTACATGACAAATACCTCATAGAGAAGAAGAACAGATTTAAATTTAACTATAAGGAAGTCTGGCAAAAAAATGTAAGTTCTGTAAAGAAATCCATAACAAATAATATAAAACAAATCTGAATAAAAAAACAAAACAACTAGACTTAAATGTCCTGACCTAATAACAAATCAGCATTATTTGCAAACAATAAGACTAAATAGTTATTCTGTTCAAAGATATGGAGGCATACATCTAGGTAACTATCCTGCCAGGAAAATGGTAACAGCTATGAATTCAGTACAAGTGCAATGACCTTTAATTTATTATTTTCCTAGAGTACTGATAATGCTATCTAAGATAACATATGACTATGTAGAGTAGAATGCAATCAGAGAAACACTGGGCATAAATAATCCTATGTGTAGTATCATTATATCAGGGTACACAACCTACAGAAGGGACTGTGAAAGTTA
>NC_056728.1:430464858-430497358 GCF_019279795.1 Protopterus annectens
TGGCATTCACAGTTTGAATAAATCACACTAGGACTATGAAAACTAAAATGAGCATATATACATATTGTATTTAGTAAATTACCACTTTCATAACTATTGTCAAAAAATGACAAATATGTTTATCTTTTGGATAAACTAATATAAAACACTTTAAAATAAATCCATCAGCCATTAGCATTTAATTTATATCATTTGCATGTAATGTGCAATAATTACAAGACAAAAGTTTTACATGCTCTGAATAAAAAGTTCATATATCTTCAAGCCACTTTTTTATGTCATCCATTCAGTTTAGAAATTAACACTTTTGTTATGATTCCTAAATAAATCATAAAAAGTTAGTTATTTAAAAACAGCAGCAAATGCTTGTTATTCTATTTACTACCATAGTTATTTTGTGATTTTATTTTACAAGTACCTAATAGTAAACAGTTAAATAAATCTGATTTTGGATTGGAGATGAAGAGAAGGTTGGAGAGGCACTTCATTTCACACAGCTACACCTGTACAGAATTGCTGATTTTTTTCATAGCTAATACTATGTTAGCAGTATAAATCATTGCGTTTATGTTGTAATGTTCAGATATAAATGGATTAAGACGTATGGAGAAAAAGTCAGATGAGTCATTAAGGAATGGAAAACCCCAATCAAAGGCATAGAAAAGGTATAGAAGTACAGCCCCTGTTAGTTTCTCAGGTTCGAGTACCTGTAAACAAATCAAGATGGAATTAGTGCTTAATGATTCAGTGAAGTAATGTAAATCTGAGCAGATTATAACTGTTAAGGTGATATTTAAGCCACATTAAGTAATCCAGGATTTTGGAAATAAGTGGGATAACAGTTACTGCACAGTAGGTTTTATATTATATGAGTAACCTGACATGGAAACAGTTATGAAAGAAATAATTTTTCACAGCTCTGGAAACATGCCTGGTGTGAGGAGCACAGTAAGATAGATAGAGATCTAGCAATGAAAATGCATGTGCTATCAGCCATTCTAGAATGAAGGTGAACTGCACCACCTGGGATTTGGTTAGCTAGTATACTTACAGACTCAATTACACGTTTAACACATAGTTATTATCTGACACAGAATGGTTGTTAGTAGGTCCTTAAGGATGATGGTATAAGAATTAGCAATAAAAAAGATCAAAAACTCACATGAAGTGAGGCTTAGTCAAAGAGTGAAGACTAGATTGCTGCTGGACTTTTCTTCTTGTGAGAATACTTAAGTTATTCCAGAATTGTACTGAACTGTAGAAAGAATTATTCTGAAGCTTAGATAAGGTGTAGAAGCACAGTAAATTGTGTGATTTTATATATACTTTTTGTGTAATTAACCCTTCTTGCAAAACATCAGTTCCCCCCCCACGTGAGGCTTAATCCCATTATTTCTTTGATATGATGCACCAACCTATCAAAACTTGGTGGCAAGAGTGTGAGCTTATAGGAAATGTCATCATTCAAACAGCCAAGAAGTTTTTATGCCCCCTATACTGTTTGTGTGTGTGTGTGTGTGTGTGTGTGTGTGTGTGTGTGTGTGTGTGTGTGTGTGTTCATTTCAGCACACTCTGTACTATGTACTCAGCTTTCTTTTGGGGATCAGGTGGCCTGAGCGTTTGACTTTACTTCCCCTAGACAGGGACCAACTGGATTATTTTGGGTTTGTTAGTTGCATTCTCTCATGAGAGGATAGCATCCAGATGTACAGTCTATGATGACCTGCTTGGGATTACTATCTTTGGGACAAGCGGTAATGTTAATTAAAGAATATTACTAGGAAGGGGTGAAGGGCCAGAAGGTTTTTTTTTTCAAACTGTTACACAACATTTGTGGTTTATATACTCCCCATGTTTCTAAAGGACAGGGGCTACCATCCTTTCACTAGTACCCACAGGTTAAAATAAAAAAAAGTGTACACAAGTCTGATTCACTAAACAGTTCTATTAAATGCAACCAGATTCTAGGAACAAAAGGGAATATGCACTGTTGTCCTGGGCATGGGCTTCCAACATCCACTCCCAGACTAAAACTATACACTGACCACTTAAAAAGCTCGGTATTTGGTCTAGAACCCCAAGTGCCTTTCCCTACATACCTTGTCTGTGAACCACAGTGTCCTCCAGTGTCCCTTACCCATAGTAATTGCTTTTCAAATGAATTATTTTCACACATACTAATTCCCATGGAAGGCTGGTAGAATTCTCTAATTCCCCACAACTTTCTTCCTAGCAAGGTCATCTTACCATCACCCTAGATATGACTAAGAGACAAACATACTAATTACTATATCACTCTTGATTGCTATCCAAATAAAATTATAAAAATGATGACTATTGTTTTAAGTGGTCTGGCTTTGTTAGAGGCAGATACCACAACTTACCCACCTACAGTGTGAAATATCCACTCACAGATAATAAATAATAATAAATAAATAATCTACCATAAGGTTTTAAAAGTGAATAAATATATACATATGTTTTTATTGCTCCTGTGTTGAAGTTATGAGCAGCAAAGTTATGAAGGTCTAAATGGAACTATATATTTTTCATCTAAGAAATGAGTTACAGTTTTCTTTTGTTTACTTTTTAATATTAATGTGTATATTTACTAACAGTTATAGTATTTATACCTTTAGGATTAATATCTGAATAGTAGATGTGATCATTTTATTAATATTTTATGAAAGGCCATCTTTTATACATTGTATTTTTAGTAAGAAATCTGAGTATATAGATTTATGGTTCCACATATCTGTCAGTAGCACTTGGTGTATTTGCATTTTGTGGATGCCTTTTACTTTAAGAGACGTAATTACTGATTAGTCACATGATTTCCCTTTAGTATAAATGAGATGCTTGTTTAAGGAATTACTTTTTGGTTCTGAAGAAGTCATACGAGTATGAAGGATGGAAGCACTTAACCAAACCTTTATTTAGACTGATTAGACCTATTTTATTTTGCCACCCTATATGTCATCTTTCTGGTTCCAGTCTCTACATGAGCTGTTTTTTGTTAAAAGTGAATCAACAAAACTTTTCTGTTGCAATAAAGATGACAAGACAATGCTTACACATATGCAGAAGCAATTAATACACAGGGCATGAAAAACAAAAATCGGCTGAATAGACACACTGTTTACAAAAGAATCTAACCAATAATAGGTGAATATATCTAGGTGACTCATACTCAAAATGATTCTAAATCAGTAAAAATAATCACACAGATGAATATTTCTCAGCAATTTACATATATGTGGTTATTATGGTCCTCATACAAGACTGGCTGACTAGTTCACTGGTTTCAACTTAAGATATGTATTTTAGCTCATTTCTTTCTCATGGAAAATCGGATGTAATTATATCAGTTTTCCTCATACACAAAAGAAACAACAGAAAGTAAAAGAAAACAAGATTTTACATTTCTATTATCTATTTTTTAATTACTTACCACCATCAGGTTTAGTTCACAGATCTGCCCTGCTATTTATGAAGAACCTTCTAATTGCAATTTGATGGTTCTGGTATTCAAAGGCAGGAAGTTGCATTTTAAACTTCAAAGACAAATTTCATGCATTTCTTTCTTACTTTTTACATTTATAATGAAATGTCATGTGGTTGCACATATTGTCATGCACAGGAAAGAAACATCATATATTTCATAGAGTGCATATATTCCTTTGCAAATGTGTTAACAGTCTAAAATAATAAAGTACATTATATTACATTTTAAAAATGTTTCTCTAGCCTGGCATCCCATTTGACAATAAAGTTTTTTTTTGACATTTCATAATAATAGCAAATTTTCTTAATTTTAAAAGTAATAAAATAAACAGAAATTGATAGGCATTTGGTGACAGTGACAGAAAATTAGATAGAATATAGCAGAGTAACTTGGAAAAAACATTGGTACTACTGCTATACAAAGCAAGAAGTCTAGAAAGGAATGTGGGGGGGTTGCAAGCAGTAATACAAAAATATAGTGTGGACATTAATGGCATTACAGAAATATTGAGCTTTGGCAACAGAGAAGTGACACACAGAAGTAACTGCCTGGGCTCTGTTTGTCTAGAAGTAATACAGAGGGAAAGAAAGGAGGAGAAGAGCAATCTATGACATCATCAAATGTGAGGTCAGAGAGGAGGAAGAACACCACTCAAGAAAGCTATGAAGAGGCAATGGTCAAAACTTTAGAAATGTCCCCTGTCATTTAAAATATAGGAAAAATGCCCAGTCCCATGGCACAGAGAGATGAAGCACTGAGGGTAATGCAGATGACCAATATTCAGTTAGAGGCCTGGGAGCTGCAGAGATGTGGCTGGGAGGATGGGAGTGTGAAGCCTTTATCAGCTTGCCCATCTTTGGGGGGTAGAAAGCAGTTCTGGCATGCCACTTGGATGAAACCTTGATGGAGCAAAAGCTGTTGGACCTGCAAAGTACAGGTCTGATAGCCACATTTCAGGAAAGTGTGGTAGCATACATGCATGCTTCCATAGACATTGTAGTAACAGTGGAGCTCAGTGCACACTGCTACATGACTTAGGGCTCCAAATGGAAGAGAGAGTGGTTCTCTCCATTTTACCTGAAACTGGCCTGTTCTCTTCCACCTAACACTCACCAGAGTGGGGAACAGTTAGACTGATTCAGCTGTCTTGGCAGGAATGAATGAGATTCAGGACACTTGTCTAGCCCTCGATGCCTTGGCCTTACCTTGTGGCATCACAAATGGGATGATTAGGTGATGATAGAGGAGCCACTGGGTAGTTCTAGAAGATTCAAGGGCTTGGGTTGGGGGACAGTAGGGGTAGGATCAGCTCCTGTATGCAGTAAGCGGACAGCATGACAGAACAAAGAGTCAGGTAGGAGGATTACTGTTATGCAAGATCTGCATAAGCTAACAGAAAAATGCAGACAGGTAGGGTGGTGCTGGTTTACTGGGGTGCTGTGCCATGAGTGATTTAAACTACTCCAAAAAGTACACCGTTCTGGATGTTGTTCTAACCAAAGAAGAGGGGAACATAGTTGAGTAGATGAAAATGCTATTAACCAGCAGAAATCATGTAACTGTGTGATTTAGAGTGGAAGGTGAGTAAGAAATGAAATAAAACAATAATTGTGCAGGATTGCAGGTGTAGTGGGTAATGCTAAACTGGGGAACTGGTCAAAGATGAGTTAGGGGATGGAAGGCAAATAAGGGATGGAAAAAAACTATGGACTTAGTCAAGGATAGAAAATAAAGGGCATGAGGAAAAGGCCACAAAGAAAAGGAGAAGGTCAGAATGGTCATACAGGAATATTAAATGAATTATAAGGACAAAACGTAGGTTATGCAACTGATGAAATAGTAGGTAAAGGGAGTGGCTGTTCACATGTTATAAGGAGGCAAGCAGAAGGGTAAAGGACATGACAGCAGCAAAGGAAAAGACAGAAATAGGTTATTAGTAGTAGGAGTTAAGAAGGGGAATAAATATGCTTTAGATTCATTGCAAGAAAGAGAAAGGGAGGTACAGGATTGGCAAGGTTTAGTAAGGATTGGATAGAGATATCACAAAAGAGAAGGAACAAGTCGAGACATTTGATGAATGCTGCATACTATTGTCCATAAAGGAAAGTGAGGTCAGCATGTCATGATGAAATGGCACAGTGGTAACTTGAAGAGATGTAATGATAGACATGATGGAGGGGGATGATGAGGAAGGGAGAACTTGCACACATAAGGATACAGCCCATGAGGTTCTTCAGCACCGACCAGAAAGGCTCTATCCCAGGTTACTTAGTAATCTGCTCTGTGTGCTGCTGGATCACCTAATGAGTATATGCAGTAAATTAATGGCCAATAGAGAAAAAGTTAGTGTTTAATAGCTCTATTGTTTCTTCGTGGGCATTTTATGCTAGTTTCTTGGATGATATATGTATTATGTGCAACATATTCCATCAAAAATAGACTTTTT
Organism: Protopterus annectens; assembly: GCF_019279795.1. Classification (NCBI taxonomy): domain Eukaryota; kingdom Metazoa; phylum Chordata; order Ceratodontiformes; family Protopteridae; genus Protopterus; species Protopterus annectens. The sequence goes on from NC_056728.1 coordinate 430,470,810, forward strand.
TATGACTATATTAATAATAATCCTTTTTTTAATGTACTAAAACAATGGGTAGTACTTCAATTAACTATTAGGATGTGTTAATTCTGAAGGATTTTAATAACAAAAGACTAACGTCAAATATTTTCAGAAAGACAGCATGCTATACTTCTATGCTACATTTTACAAGTTGCCACAACAGATATCAAAAGAAGACCATAGTAAAGGGTCAATTTGTCAGGTTGGCAAGAATGGTGCCTGAATGGGAATCCTTTCTGAATGAATGTGACAAACTTCCAAATATGTTTGCCAATAGGGGATATCCTTTATAGTTTGTAAGGCCTCTTAGGTATGAAATGGTTACAAAAAGAAAAAAAACTGGGGAGCTTGCAGCTTTAATTTATGGGCAGGGAGATGGTTATATGTACCAGAAAAACAATGGTATTACGAATAAGTATGAAAAAGCTATGGTTATGTCTTTCTCACTTGATAGTTTTAGTATTAAGAATATTTAAAAAAAAATGGGTGTTATTTTGTTAATAATAATTTGTATTAAACAGTAGGTTTGACACCCTCAATAATTTATAAGAGGGACAAATGCTTTAAAGACTTACTGGAGCAGGGCAAGGGGATTCTGATCAAAACGTTAAGGCGGGGTACATAAAAGTGTGGTTCATGTTCCCAATATCCCTCTATTTTGTTGAATAACAGTATCTGAGTATATGGTTGGAAGGTGAACATGAAGGATTGCTTTAATTGTAGGGCTAAATGAGTGGTGTGTATAGCTAAATGCCAACAATGATCCTCTTTTTATGTGGGTAAAACTAAGAGAAAAGTAAAAGAACGCATTTACGAACACCTATATGATATTATTAAATGTAAGGGTACTAATTCTCTGTATAAACACATATTGAAGTTTCCCCTCACATTGTTTTTTATTCTTTATTATGGAGAGGGTTGATAGAAACCTGAAGAGTGGCTATGGAGCAAAGTGTTAAAGAAGAGGGAATTGCAGTGGCAGATTGTTTTTAATGCGTACAGATTCCCAGGACTTAATGACATGGCTTTGCTAGCTTACATTTTAAAGTTGCCATTACTTTCTAACATGTAGATGGGCTTGCATCTTTTCTTTACTATTTTATCTGGTTTGCTATGTAGATTTCTTTACATGACTTTGTGCACCTGATAGAGTGAATTGATTCATCATCATCATCGGCCCGCTTTTCCCATTTTTCTACATGGGGTTGGGGTATTGTGTTAACTGTTGCCACCTCTCTCTCTATTCAGTACCACACTCCTGCCTTCTATGACACTCATGCCTGACTGCCACAGATCTTCTGTCACACAATCCATCCACCTCTTTGGTGGATGTCCTTTCCTCTTACCTTCTTCCTGTCTGTCCAAAAGCTTCTTCACCAGATTGTCATCTGCTTTTCTGCACATTTGTCTGAACCACCGTAATCTGTTCTCTTTGATCTTTTCTGCAATTGGAGCTACTTTGGCTTCTACTTTAATGTCCTTATTTCTTTGTCTGTCCCGCAGTGTGCATTCTACCACCCTTCTCAGGCACTCCATTTCCATCACCTCTAGCTTCCTCAAATGATCTGCCTTTACTGCCCAGTTTTCTGTACCATACAGTAGTACAGGTTGCACCACTGTCTTGTACACTTTACTTTTCAGCTTCTTTGGCATTCTTCTGTCAGACACTGCACCTGAAACTCTATGCCAGATGGCTGGGTGTAGCTAGATATACTCAGTGTACTGAAATGAGTACATTTTTTTCTGAGCATCTCTTGCAAATGTCAACACTCAAAAAGCACATAATGTTTAGAACTGTGTAAATGAATATTCACAGTATAGCGGTACACAAAGAATTCTTGTGCTGAAGGAATACATCTCTAAAACTAGCTTTTTATGGAAGTAAATTGTAACAGTTGAAAATAACTTGTTTCTTCCCATGTATCTGGGGGTAGCATGTTGAGGGCCGAGTACATTTTTAAAATGACAAGTGGGTAGTGGGGACAACAACATTAGGTTTGAGTACAAAATGTAAATCTCTGGCTACACCCCCTGTGATTTGAGCTTTGACCTCTTCATTCAGACTTCTCTTATCAACCACCCCTTCCACATACTTGAAGCTGTTTACCTGTTCCACTATCTTCCCTTCTATCTCTATTCTCAGCTTCTTCTGACTGCCCCAATTTTCTGCCATTACCACTGTCTTATCTGTGCTTAGTTTGATTCCATGTGCCTTCAGTTTTGCATTCCATTCCCCTATCCTTTTCTGAAGTTCTAGCTCAGAGTCTGCCTGCAGTGTCACATCATCTGTATACAGCAACTTTGTTGATGTCTCTCCCCTGTCTGTTTGCTAATGTAATCCATCACCAGTGTGAACAGAAGTGGGATCAAAGCAAAACCCTGGTGCACATCCACTCCCACTCAGAACCCAAGCAGTGTTTGTACTTGAGTCATTGGGTCCTTGTACATAACCTGCACTAATTCTGCCAATGTTTCTGGGACTTTGAATGACCGTAGTACTGCCCCAATAAACTTTCTTGGGACCTTGTCATATGCTTTCTCCAAGTCTAGGAGTGCCCAGTTGGACTCTACTCATTTCTAGCTTCTTCTCAACTTTCTGCCTCACTGCAAATATTGGGTCAGTTGTCCTGCATCTTGATCTGAATCTGAACTGTTAATCTCCCATCTTACATTCTACTACTCTGGGTATCCATTTATCAATTACCCTCTCCAGAAATTTCATGCAATGTGATAGGAGTTTGATGTTTCTGCACTGCCCACAGTTGTGGATGTCCCCTTTGTTCTTGTACACTGGCATGAGTATGCTTATTCTCCAGTCATCTGGGATACGCCTTTCTCTTCACACTGCTATGAGTACCCTCAGAAGACATTTCTCCCCTATCACACCCAGCATCTTTATCATATCTCCTGCAACCTCATCTCAGTCTGCTGATTTCCCTGACTTCATTTTCCTTAGTGTTATTCTTACTTCCTCTAGGATGGGTACCTCTTCTTCTCCTCTCACCGTAGGCTGTTTCTGGGGCAGTACAGCTTATCTGGGGTTTTCTTCATTCAGAAGGTGCTGGAAATACTCCTTCCATCTGCCTTTGATTTCCTGTGAACTGGTGAGCAGATTGTTGTTGGCATCCCTTATGAATGACTATCATCTTTATCTTGCTGTTTTTGCCTTGCAACCTGATATAGTTTCTTTGGGCCACCTACTGAGTTGCTTTCCAGAAGCTGGTAGAGTGTCTGTGATGACCTGTTCTTAGCTATTACAACTCCTTTCTTAGCCAACCAGTATTCCTTCCTAGCCTGGTCAGTCTTTTCTATCTGCCCCTTTTTGCTGCACTCCTTCTTTCTTTTGATGACTTTCTGGACTTCAGCATTCCACCACCAGTGTGTACCTTATTTCCATACCTGCCATTCTTTTTCAACTTGGGGTGTTAGAGTCCTGAGTGATTCCTTGAACTGTTGTACTTTTTCTCCAGTCAACTTCCAGGTCTTCAGCCTGGTCTCTGTTGACCTTAAAGCCTTTTTTGATGACTGATTGTGGCAACCAGTGGTTTATGCTGTGCTGGGAATGACTTTGCAAACACTGATTCTACTCCACTGCCCTTTCCTTACTAGGAGGAAGTCTATCCTCTTATATGTGATCTAGTGACTGTCTCTGTTTCTGAACCATGTTGGCTACTATCAAGCCATTTGCCAGACAGAAGTCTAGAATGCCCTTTCCTTCTTTATTCCTGTTGCCCTACCCATGTGGACCCAGACAGTCTTCATATCCTCTTCTGTCTGTCCTGATATGTGCATTCAGATCACTCATAGTCAACACCAATCCATGTTGGACTGCTTTACCTAGTAGGTCCTAAACTGCTGCCTGAATGCAATCTTTTCCTCACTATCACAACCCTGCTGTAAGGCTTAGGCTGAGATTATGACTACCTCTCTATTAATTAGGCTGGAGTCTGATTGTCCTGATGACATCCCTCACTGCCTTATGAATCCTTTCTCTCACCACAATTCCCACATCATTTCTAGTCTGTCCTCCTCCTGAGTAGTAGGCTCTGGACCCAAGCCAAGTGGCTTGGATGTCCAGTCTTAGCATGTCATCCACTTCCTAAGCTGCATCCTGTTAGCTAACCTACACTGAGTGTAGCAATTCTCAATTTATGTTTGGATGTTTGGCAGGTTGATTGATTTTATGTCCAGTTTTCACAGAGCTGTCCCAGGTAACTCAGGCTGGCAACTAGACTCTGGCTGGCCAATAGCTTGAGGCTGCTAGGCTTTATGGCAGGCACACATAGACATACACTTCTCCCACCATTAGCATGGGTTCATGGTGTAGGTCCCCAACCTACTTAATCACCCATGCCCATTTTGGTGACATTAGTTAACATGACTCAATCACCTACAGCCATATTTTACATTGTAAAGTTGCTAGCCCTGCCCCAGCACGCAGTCTGTGATCCATGTACTCCTATCTTGTGAATACTATGCACCACAGTAGATGCCCAAAGCAGCTGGTCCATACAAGTCTTCCCCCAGTAAGGCAAGATGTAGAGTCTATCCTGCTGCCCCAGCTCCATTTATTGGTGAGTTTGAGATGGAAACACTCAACATGTTTTTTGGAGGTGGGAGGAACCCCACAGTGACACAGGGAGAACAAGCAAACTCCAAACAACCATTAGCCAAAAGTCAGGCTCGAACCTTGTACCTTGAAGGCAAAGACCTTAACCATTATGCCAACTGGTCATTGGTATTGGTAATTGTTTGTGAAATTAATGGTATTTTTTATCGGCTGATTTGTATGATGTGTCTTTTGAGTGTGTTATTTAAATAGGATGTAACTAAGAAATGTTTTTCCTTGTTCTGATGAAGTTCCTGTTCTAGGGACGAAAGCACTTAACTGTGTATATTTGTGTATGGATTAAATTTTATTTTTGGACTGATGCAAGTGTGCCTCCAGGGTGTATGTTTTGTTATTAGCGAAAAGTTTGCAGTTTTTCAGAAATTAATGGGGTGAAGGTAAAAAGCAGCACAGGTTACTGCAAAGCAAGTCAGATGATTATGAGTTTAATTGTAGAATTCAGACAGTGCTGCCACATGGATGGTGTAGGACTATAATTATGTAATTATGTAATGAGTGTTTATTAGACAAGCTTTTTAATTATTTAAGAACAAAGTTAAACATATAATGAAGCTGGACTATTTTGGACTATTAGATAATGTAGGGGAAGAAGGTATTTTACTTTCAAAGGAAATTATTTGTTAAGATTAACTTAACATTAATTAACACTTGGAGTGGAATTGTAGTTAATGATGGCATTATCCCTGGGATTCAGAAATATGCCAGTTGCAGTTGTGGTGAGGCCACACAGATATGCATTTAATTATCACATTATGCATGTAATTATAAAACTAGCTAGAATTTTGTGGCACAGACTGCTACTAATTAAAAAAAATGCATGTAGAAATGGCAAACCTGACAGTGACAGAAGGTTTCCCACAATTGTGACTAGTATTGACACAAAAAGAAGCAGTGAGCAAGTAGCGATTATGTATGCACATAAGAGTGTGCATATCTGTGACAGCGATTTATAAGATAATGGCTGGAAGCCACAGTAAATGAACTTCCGCAATGTTTACATCTATCTCTATTGCATTAAATATGAAGGGGAATTGATGGACATGGAAAGTAGGAATAGGAGTGCAACAAAGAGAAGAACACACATAAGGAAACATGGACGGTAAGAATGGGAGTGAGAACCAGGAGGAAGGGATTTTTTTTATGGACTGTTGCCTATTTTTTTTTTTTGTTATAGGAAAAGGAGGGAAGGGGAAGGACATGAGAGGAAAGCAGGAGATGGAAAGAGAGATGAAGACTGGCAGCAGGGATACATAAGTATAAACCACAGAGAAAGATTAACAGGGAAGTGATGGCATATGCAGGGGGTGGTCTGTATTACAGTCATACAGACCAAGGTCACTAGTGAAGGGAAGGATTGGACTGCAAACAGGGGAAGGGGGTGAGGCACAAGGAAAGGGTATGCCATGATGGAGGTAGGGTGGGTATAACCTTCCTATGTCCACACTACCTGTGCTAGCCTAAGGGTGAGGTCAGTCAGCTCCCTGACCACCTTCTCTACGTAGGCTCCACCTGAGGTGGTGAAAGTATACCCAGGCAGTGGCATGACTTTTGATGCTGCATTATCACCCTTTATATGTAGCTTACAGGCTTCCAACCTCTGACCACCTCAATCAACTGTTGCCAGATGATGAACTGTGAGCAACTTTCAGTGCTACTGAAGGGGACAACAGTAATTCTCTCTGGTGTGTGACCACCAGAGACCACAGGAGATGAAACCTGCCCATTCCATGGGGTAACAGGCTTGAAACCAGGTAGAGTACTGGAGAGAGAATGTAAGGCCTGATAAGAGGGCTGAGACCTGGACTGTGGCACTGTTGTAGCATTGCTGTGGCAAATGTTTCAGAAAATGAAAACATAAATGGATATATATAAAGCAAAAAAACATTAAATCAAAAATACAAAACAAGGATAGCAACAAAGAGATGGAAAGGAGAGAAAAATATTATTATTATTTATGTGACATACGCCCAATCAGAGTAGTATGCTGATGTTCACTACAAAAACAGTACTAATGTTACCAGGACACATCAGATAGGTTTGCCTTCCTGCAATACCCGAAGACATTATGGGAGGATATGCAGGAATATATGAAGTGTCACAGTTTCCACTACTGTGATTATGTGTTAAAGTGTATATGATACAGCGTTGGTATGAGACTGCTGTGTGGCTGACATCCTAACCATTGTGTGGACTAACAGCTCTGTGGATCCCTTGAAAGCACTGCACATGGAGGTCATATAAGCAGTATCCCATATAACATGGCTGTAGCAAGACAAAATTTATGCTAGGGGCAAAGTATGACTAACAGTATGTTATACTGTTATATAGTATGACTAACAGTGACAGATGTCACTATGAAGCACAGGCCCCCCGCCAGCAATCCCCCCAAAATGATACTAACTCCCAAGTCAGACTCTACAGTTGCTACCCATATGGCAGACACCAAAACATGACCCCCTTCACACAACCAGTATACTCTGTGGTAGGCAGTGTGCAGCGCTCATGCATGTAAGACCACATAACTCACAAAGCCAGTGTGCCGAACAGTCACAGCCCTTAAGGCTAAACAACACACCTGATACACTTGTAATAGGTGACTATATCATCAGGCACACTGATGTCCCACTCACCAGGCTGAAGAAGGAGAAGGTCACGGTGAGCTGCCTGTCGGGTGCTAGGATCCGCCACATAACACAAGCACTCAGGTCACTCCAAGGCAAGTACAAATATGACTCAGTCATTGTCCATGCTGGTGTGAATGACCTGAGACGTACCTCCCTGGACTACATGAAAAGAGACACAGAGGAGCTCTCTGAGCAGGTAGCCCAGGCCGGTATGACCCTGACCTTGTGTAGCATCTTACCCTCACCAAGAATGATGCCACAGTATGAAGACAAGATTATCAATTTCAACAATTGGCTTAAGTATTGGTGTCATTCAAAGGGGATCCAATGCCTGTCAGCCTGGAATGACATGCTCGACAAGCCACGATGCTTCGCTAGGGACGGCTTGCACCTGTCACCCCTGGGCTTTTGGATATTGGCAAAGGCTCTTGCTACCCCCATAGTGCCTTTTTTAGGCAAGGCTCAAAAGACAAACCCACCTCCATAAGTATCACAAGGGATAAGAAACTAAGAGTAATGCTACTCAATGCCAGAAGTCTAAACCTCAAGACGCACGCACTCGAAACTCTCCTTAGCATGGAGAACATCGATATCTGTGCAGTAACAGAAACCTGGTTCAAGGCTCTCAAGAGCACCCCAGCACTACCAGGTTATACCTCATACCATGCTTTTCGGTCCCAAAACTTGGACCGAACCACAAAAAGAGGGGGAGTATCAATTTTCGTCAAAGATACCCACACCTCCAGGTTGGTGGCACAGCATGAAGCATCAGAGACTATCCATGTGCAACTAACAGTGGGTAAAACTGCCTTCCAGTTTATAGCCTGCTACAGACCACCCTCCCAAACCCAGGAACCCCACTCGGCCTTCCTGAGAACACTGGAAAATATGAAGGTCTCTCCAAACACCATTATATTGGATGACTTCAACTACCCAACCATAGACTGGGAGCATTACTCTAGCTCCAACACCCTAGCCCAAAGGTTCCTAGAATTTATAAACTCAAATGCTATGGAACAACTTGTTACCACTCCCACAAGAGGGGAAAACATACTGGACCTGATCATCACCACATGGGGACTCTATGCTCCAGACCAGAAGTGTATCCCTCACTGGTAAGATCAGACCATAAACTAATCTCACTGGATATTCAGATCCTGACCCCACCCCATGCCCAGAAATCCACAGTGAAAAACTTCTCTAAAGCAAATTTCACACTCCTCAAAACCAAGGTGGAATCCTTCAAAGCCCCCGGGCCTGTGGATAATACAGCCCAGACCGCAAAATCCTTTATAAACGTATTCTATGAACACCTTCAGGAATGCATGGATCATGCAATCCCAAATAAAACCAAGACTCAATCCTCCAAAGGCAGACGTCCTGTCTGGTGGACCCCAGCCATAAACAAACTATACAATAGAAGGAGGAAGCTACTACATGATAGAGCAAAATCCCAAAAAGGGAAGGCATCTCTGATCAGTATTAGCAAAAAACTACGGGCACTCATAAAATCATCTAAGGCCAGCTTCGAGAGAAAAATTGCACAGGACACTAAGGATAATCACAAGGCTTCCTTTAGTTATGTTAGGAACCTGGGTGGGAATTCCCAGATATGCTCAGAATTGGTCCAAAATGACAAAAAATACACCGAACCCACAGACATTGCCAACATCCTAGCTGACAGGTTCAGTGCAAACTTCTTCCCCTCCCCACCAAAAGGGCTAATATCTATCCCAGCAGAGTGCTGCCCCCCTGACATCTCAGATGCTCAGGTAAGAGCTGCCCTCTCCAAAGCAAGAAACACAGCATCAATGGGACCAGATGGTGCCCCGGGCTGCGTCCTACATGAACTCCAAGAAGAGCTAAACCCAAACCTAAAACTGCTGTTCAATCTCAGCCTTACTACAGGATATGTACCCAAAGAGTGGCGTACAGCAACAGTGGTCCTTCTCCACAAAGGTGGTGCCTCAACGGATCCTGGAAACTATCGCCCCATAAGTCTCACTAGCTTGGTCTGCAAAGCTATGGAAAGGATCATCATGGATCTTATAAATAAAGATATTGGGGACCTACAGACACTGGATCCTACCCAGTTCGGCTTTGTTAAGGGCAGATCCTGCCTCTTAAACCTGGTTGATTTCTTTGAAACAGTCAGCAAGGCCATTGACAAGGGGAAGGTGGTCCACACAGCCTACCTGGACCTCGCAAAAGCCTTCGATACAATACCCCACTTGGGCATTATAGATAAGCTCACCAGCTTAAATATAAACCCCTATGTCACTAGATGGGTTGCAAACTGGCTCAAGGACAGAACCCACATGGTTAGAATAGCTGGAGCCATGTCAGACTCCAAACCAGTTACAAGTGGTGTCCCACAAGGCTCAGTCCTGGGATCTCTCTTGTTCGGTATATATTTCTCAGAGGTACAGGCCAACATGGAAGGACTGTGGCTGACCAAGTTCACAGATGACTGCAAACTGGGTGCCATAATAGAGTCTCCAGCCAACACAAGCATCCTCCAAAAGGGCCTCATAGAAACGGACAACTGGTGCCAGAGCCATGGCCTCAAGCTAAACGCCAAAAAGTGTATAGTCATCCCCTTTGGCAAAAACAAAGTGCCCACAAATTACCACATAGGTGGTAATCCATTAAGTACAGAAGAAGTAATTAGGGACCTGGGGACCCAAGTTGATAGCAATCTCTCATTTGACAACCACGTGGCCAAAGTGGTTAGAAAAACATTTTATATAGCCCACCTAATCATGAAGGGATTCACATCTAGATCAGGGGAGGTCATCGTGCCTCTCTACTCATCCTTCATCAGGCCAATAATTGAGTACAATGCCCCTTTTGGGATGTACCTTACCAGACACCTGCAGCAACTGGAGAGACCCCAAAGGTACCTCACCAAGAGGATCAAGGGGCTCAAACAGATGCCGCATGCTGCCCAGTTAAAGAAACTCCAGCTCTACTCAGTGGCATACCGCCTGCTCAGAGGCGATCTGTGCCTGACGTATAAAGCCATGTCCAACCCGGAATTAATGGACATGCTGCACCTCAGAAAATCCAAATCTCATCGAGCTATGCACTCGAGGGACTTGAACCTCAGCACTGAAATAAATAGGACATGCTGGAGGGACAGATTCATAACCCAGAGACTCCCTTCACTCTGGAATAAAATCCCAGTCCAGGTTAGGCAGAGTCCCTCATTGACTCTCTTCAAAAGGAATCTTGATGAGTGGATGGGAGATTGTAGGTTTACCCCAGGTATCACTTCTGTGTCACTGTTAGACAGAGGCACAGTATACTAACCTCGAAAAAGGGCATAGCAAAATTAATTTAAAATGGGTGGCGAAAGCCATACACACTTTGGCTAGGCTTATAAATGCCCTAGGGCAGATAGCCTAGTATGAACCTATGAACCTATGAACCTATTTATGTCAGTGAGCTATATTGGTAGTACAGTGTGACAGATAGGCTCATCTCAGTAGGAATACATGCCTGTTTAACCACAAACTACATCATTAGCCTGCTTGTGGGAGCGTGAGCAGTAAACTGCATATAAGTACAAAATTCTGTCTCCCTGTGCTAACAAATGGTACATCAGCATACACTTATACCTATAGCATAGTATGACACATGCCAGTATTGTGAGTACTAAGTCTAAATGCTAAATATGAACCTTACATCACTGGCAATAAGTGAGCTTCACCACTGTATAAAATAATACCACTTCTACAAAGACACAGTCTGGCAGCATGCACACAACTGGCAGTAATATTATACAATACAACATACCAATGAGGACTATGATTAGGCCCCTGATTGTAACCAGTTTATGTGTTTGAGACATGAATGCCAAGAAATTCACCTTTGAGAGTGAAACATGAGCAGCAAATTTTGGCCTCCATGTAGAGGACACAAAATAATAATGGTTAGGATGACCGAAGACGATCATAATTCTTTGTAGTGCGTAGAACTTTATTTGCTCCATGTACTACACAATCAGTTACAGAAAAGAAACAAGTGAAGAAGCACAAATAGTTTTATTGGCTTTCAAAGCCATATGCCTGACTAAGCAGCTTATCCAACTAAGATGCCAGCAGGAGTGTTATATAGCAGCATGTGTGAATCTCGTGCCATCCCCTGGAGCAGTGTGTGACACCTACTCCACACGGTTAACACGACCTGGCTGTGCACACAGCACATCTTCCTAGTGAGCCCACATTTATATGTGTGGAGCCAGATGTACATATTTTGGTGGTACATGATTCTTTCCACTCTTGCTTCTTATAGTTTGTAGCTGTGTAGGGCTTTGTCAGGTATGACCAGAGCATTTCATGTAGTGTATTTCTTGTCATCTTCAAATAGTCATGCCACACCATGTGAAAGACAGGAAGTACAAGTTCTATCTTGTAGAGAATGAGATCCTGTAACAGGCCAAATGTCTGGGATTGCCATGTACATGTCTGGCAGGACTAGGATTTCCATATCCATCCCTGGCAGGACATGATCACTGGCATCAATGTCTTGTGATGTTTCCACAGGATCTGTGTTATCAGGGTACCCCACCATGGATATAGGAATTTCTGATGTTGAGGAATTGTCTGGCACTGATGATGATGATGACAGCCACATCCCAGCACAATCAGGGATCACAGTGTCAGTCATAAATTGGAATAATGTGATGACTACATCTCCCACTCCATTCAACAGACACAGCTTCTGTGTCTATGTAAGCCACTCCACAAACCTAGAATGACACTCAGGGAGGGATATCATCATCTGTGGCACAATCCCCATTGGTTGCCACAAGCTCAATAGTGAAGCAGGATGGCATCAACGGATGCCATGCCAGTGGCTAAGCATGCCATAGGTATGGTCCACCTCCTGAGGTAGGTATGTCCATACCTGCTACATAGCATTTGTGCATGGCCTTAATACAGGGACAGGCAGGCACCAACACAGACATTTATGAGCTGGTTGAAATGTTTTGTATGATGAGCTATAAGAGTGCATAGACCACATGTGCAATAAAATGCACATGTGATATGGGGAGTTCGCTCACAGTAGATGGCCTTGTGTAGCCACACATCACAGCCAACACACACTCCCTGTGGCCATAACACCCCTGTCTCAGGTGGGCAGGCCTGCCATGGAAAGGGAAAGTCTGGAACACATTGTGCCATCATTTCTACTCTGGTGCTACATTGCAATTGAGATGTACGTGCAGACAGGTGTTTGTACCAAGTCCACCCAAAGCATGAGCTGATGTTAATGATCATGGAATGCTTTGTCTTCTCAGCATAGTGTGTATTGTGTTTGTGACCTTCAGAGTAGTGGAAATGCCTATCCATAGGTACAAGCATGGTCAGTGCATGTGTCTCCCATGGGTGCCCTGGACTTACCTACCAGATCCCAGCACAGTGCTACAACATTTGCTTGGGCTGTGTCTAAGAGCACACACACACACACACACACACACACACACACACACACACACACACACACACACACACACACACACACACACACACACACACACACTCAGACATCTGCAGTGCCCACCATTACACAATTGCACATCAGTGGAGACAGCACCTCCTCAGTGGTCAGTCTGTCCCACTCTCTCAACTGTAACTGACATGTCTGATACACATACAACCAACAACACTGCTCAAGCAGACCTCAATGCACACAGTGCCTCTTGATGACACTTAATACTTTGGACTTCTCCACATGGGGATAGGATGATAACTGTGCCCAACTCTTGGTACTCTGTTACTTGGATAGTGTATGTCTGATACACAGTGTGGCCAGTCTATGCATGCTGTAGCACAGCCTGGTTGGTCTGCATGCATCATTTTTAATGTCCTGTATAATGCTTTAATCTTGGTTATAGTTACAAAGCAGCCATTGCCTTGTAACCAGTGCCGTGGCATATTGCACCCATCTTGGTCTGGCATAGTTCTCCCCTACAACTGACTCCTCCATAGGCTCCTTATCCAACACCTTCTCCTTCATAGGCTTCTCCCCTGCAGTTTGCTCCTCCACAGGCTCCTTGTCAGGCACCTCCTCCTTCACATGCTCCTCCCCTACAACTTACTACTCCACTGCTGACTCTAAGACTTACTGTGCCTGAATATATTTGTCCTACTGTAACTGCTTGCATATAATGATGTTGTGTAACATTGCACAGAGTGCAAATAGTTTACTGCATGCAGCAAAGTCTTACTACAAAGCACTCCATGATACATTCCAGACAGTGAAAGTGGGTCTTAAGCAGACCAAACGCATATTCTACTGTGACCAGCATCTTAATCATGGCTGTATGGCATATCTAGCATCACCAATAAAATGCCCCCGGGGAAATCACTCTGCACTAATTGCTGGTATAGCTCATACACATGTCATATGTGGAAGTTATGGGCACAGTCCAGGTGGCTTGCAGACTTGCTGTATATTATGCCCTGTGCATTACAGACTACCTGGCAAGTGACAATGGAACTCCTTACTGATAGACTAACAAACCTTATTGTTAATATACCTTTATCTCTGCTCTCCAGATGGGAATTTTATTGCAATTTGGGTGCAGTCTATAGCCCTCAGTACTTCAGGGGAAATGGACTATGTCATAAAATGCCCACATGGTGTTGCCTCTCTCTTCTGTGATACATAGAAACCAAATATGCTATCTCACACATGCAGTTACATGGTATCAAGGAAGTGGTAAAGTATCCCTTAGGCTGATAACTGGGATACAGCCGTCACATTCCCTATTGGTCAATGAAAGGTCGCTGTAACTAGTATTCTTAAAGCCATACACACCTTGGTGTCCACAGGAATAGTTACTCCATTAATCTCCTAGGCCTGTATATGAGGAAGACACACATCAACAACCTCATGCATGGTCTCTCTGTTTACATGGCAGCAGTCCGTGATTTCTATGTCATGGAGGGCATGATATGTGCACAGATGGAAGACTCTGCATTACCAGAGACAGTGACATGCTCCTCCATGGCTGTCAGCACAGATAACACCCTCCTAGGCATACAAATCTTCTAGTGTGGCATATACCCCATATACGTGTTAATAGTCTGTCTCCAATAATTCCAAGTTTTATCTGCAGTCAACAATTCTGAATTTAGCATCACTCAGTGTGACATATGCATGGTTCTGCATCAATCTGTCATATTGTTTACCCTCATAATACTGTTATTCATTTCCATGCCATTGTAACGTTATTTGCATATTATGCAAGAAACACAATTCCTAGGGTTTCCAAGATCATGCTGTGTCTCTGAATCACCCTCCACCTGGCCTGCTGCTTCTCAACATATAAATTCGGCTACCATAATGCAAAAACTGTTTTTGAATTTTAGGTTCATAGGTGATTACTAGACTAATGACTCTAAAAGACCTACTTAAACCTAGCCATGCCTTCCAAATGTATTGGCCAGTCTATGATATCACTATGCCTTTATATTTCAGTGAAGTATGTTAATGGATGGTTTCTATTGGATAATTTCACTGAAACATATGTATATCAGATGAGCAGATTATCTGGCTGCGGCCTGCTTGGATTAATGACAGCTTATGTTCCAGAAACTACCCCTGAATTTAACTTTCATAGTGTTAAGCATTGGCTCACTCACAGACACTGCCACCATGATAAAAGGTGTGCTACAAGTATCTGTGCTTGGTCCCCTCCTTTTCTCACTTTTCATAAGTAGACTCCCCAGGGATCAGACACATATTCCCCGTACTCTGAATGCAGATGATTTCATTATTAGAAGAACAAACAAATGTAAAATTACTTTAAATAATGAATTACATGAAGACTGTGTTATTATTTGGAACTGGGTTGTCAAAACTAAACTGGATCTTAACCCATCAAAATCTATTGTCAGGTTATTTGGTGCAATCACACAAACAAATGTATCATCCCTACTTGCTATTAAAAGGCCTTGTGGCAATTTCCTACTATATGTTACACACCAAAAATATATTGTCATAGAATTAGACCAAAATCTTTATTTCAATTTACAAGTTGAACTCCAGTCAAAGTATTAAACAATAACAAATATTTTTGCTTACCCAGACTAGAAAATGCATTGCATTAATTTTGCTGCCATAGCCACTGTCACTCTACATGATAATAATTTAATACAAAGCACTGAAAACCAATTTCTCATGTTTTTAATTTGTCTAAGCCCACTGAACATCTCTGTTTAACTTTATATAAAATCAAGTTACAAATCACAATCACAGTTACCTTTCTACTCAGTATTTTAAGCATTAAAAATTACTGAGTAATAATAAATATTCTCCCTCTTAAAAATACTCCCATGGTATGTAACACAAACTATGACCTAAGAAGTCAGGATGTCAGACATCTGGTAAGATCTAGCATGACCCTAGCCTGCATAGAAAGCGTGAAAGATCCTTCAGTAAAATAGCTACTGCTTCATGAAATAAAATGCAAAATGAACTTAGAATACTCAACAACCTCATATTATTTAGAAAAAGGTTTACTGTCCAGTTAACAAAGGAAATAAAATGCAATTACTTCAGAAAAACAGGCTACCATAGCATATATCCTCATCCCTGATAATAATATTAATCTGTCAAAGACTTTTCAGTTTAATTCATCCTGTTAATGTAAATATCTACATATTCATATATATATCAAATACTTTGTGGCTTATTATTTAAATATGTTAAAATTATTTTCAATGACTATTTAGTTTAGTATGAGTGCTGTGCTGTATATGAACTGATTAACACTTCTGTGCAGAACTTTACAACAGCCTTTCTTCCAGTCCTACTACTTACATAGATGTTTCCTAGAGTTTTACTGATTGTTTTATGTACTATATTGCTGATTAGCAATATTTATCAGCCAATGCATTTTTAGACACTTTAGGACAGATGACAGGACAGTAGGAAATATTACACAAACAAAAAAATAAATGGATGGAGAGAAGCCATATTAAGTGTCTCAGAAGAAAATCTGCTATATCAGGGTTTGGAATCTATGATTACAACACACCATGCTCCTTAAAGAATTCAAGTTTTGGAAAAAGAATAGATAAGAAAATATAGCTTAACTGAGACAGAGTCTCCATGTTTGAGTTTATATCATTTAAGCATTAATAAACATTCAGTTTTACTATGAATGAAAAGAGTGTAATTGAACCATAAATAATCCTAAGGAATGACTGCAGAGGTTCAAAGACCATGTGGAAAGCCATCAATAGACAGTATAAATACAACTTTTATAGCATTTGATTGCAGTCTTAGCGCTAACCACTGAAAGCATTTTCTGTTTGTTTATCACATTCAGATTTGTGCTAACCTCTGTTTCTGAGAGACCACTTCTGTATAATTTTCAGTTCAAACTATGGAGCATTTGCTAAAGACTAGTCTATGAAGTACTTCCTAGCATTTGTCAAATGTAATGTTGTCTGGCTTACAGCACCATAGATATCACTGTACAGTTAAAGCCAAACATTTCCAAACAGTGATTTATGTACCTGTTATATGATTTACAGGAAAACTAATATGTGATACAACAATACCTGCAGCACAAGCTGTGCATAACTTGGTAGGAACCTAAATAACCATTGTAGAGACATAATATTTTGAATAATTGATAAATCAGAAGTATTCTTCAATTTTACCTAAAAAAAAATATTTTTTTCAGCTGAGCCTTCTAGAAAATACACATAAAACATGACAATGAATATAATACCAATACTGTGTTTTATGCAATTGTATAAAACTGTTAAATTTCTACCAAGGCAGTTGTATTAACCAAAAATATCCTCTGATTTCCAAAAGGGCTAATTATCTTCACAGTATGGAACAACAAGCAAAATTATTTGCAACTGCTATCATAATAAGTATATGGCATGTTTAGATAATAATAATGCTCAACAAACTTGTTAAAATTAATAGAAAAAGTAAAACTTCAATACTCCCTCCTTCCACTGGAGGGCGACCTACAGTATTTGGTCACTCCTTATGTGTAGCTTATTGCTGCAAGTATTTGCTAATTTGCTTATGAAATGGTGGATCTTGTATAGTCATCATTACCGTTGTCTAATTTATATTGGTTAAGATATGTTCTGAAATTACTATGAGCCATATCTTAGTTGTTTCATCCTAAAATCGCAGAGTAGACAAATGTATTATTTTATGCTATATGTTTATGTAGTGTTGACCATGTTGAGCCCTGCTGGGATTAAAACCATTTTCAGGCGGCTCAAGTAGGGAGAGCCACCCTCAAATGAATGCTTAGCCATTTACATATAAACATGTTTACAAGCATTACCAGTATTATCACAGCTATATACATGTAGACACAGTTAAGCAAATGACAGAGGCATTATATAAGAAATGGTGATGCATATGCTATAAATACAGTGATACAGTCATTAAATAAGATGTATGTTATAAGTCAACATCAAATTTAACATCATGTGAGACAAGATCAAGACAAATTTGAAGAAAATTTATATAGAGACAGTGAGCATCATATGAAAGCATTTTATAGCTACATAACATGTGGTGGGAATAAAGATATACAAATAGATAAAATGTGCATAGATTCAAAAATTTATTCTCAAACAAAACAGATTCCTCACCAGGAAGGCCTCCAACTCACCAGGACCTAATTAGAATGATATACGTCCTTGCCCATAACCGAAATAGAAACCATATGTGAACTCATTTCTCTAGTCTTGCAGATCAACTTTTTTCATTTCAACTAAAATTTGTATCACCAACAGAGAGTCATAGCAATGGGGTCCAAAATGGCCCCATCCTATGTGAACCTTGTCCTCGGTGCCTTGGAAGCTGAGATCCTTCCCATCATTGTGGGTTTCAACAAAGCCAACTATACAAAAGATACATTGACAATATCTTCTTTGTATGGCAAGGCACCCCCCAGGAACTAGACATCTTTATCCAAAATTTGAACAACAGTATTGATTTTTTCCACTTCACATCCTCACACATGGGTACTCATGTACATTTTTTAGATGTGGAGATCATCCTTAATTTCACCACCTGCTCTTTTGAATCTAAACTATTCCATAAGAGCACCTCCAGGAACAATTTCTTAGAGTTTTCCAGCCAGCACCCCACATTCATGAAGTCTAATGTAGTAAAGGGGCAACTGTTACAACTATCCTGCATCATCAGTGAGGACTCCATTTGCCAGGAAGAGTGCAGCCACCTGCTCAAACTCTTTTTCAAAACATAGCTATCCAAATGACCTCAGAGGTCTCCCTCACCAGGAATACCAAATTTCAGCTCATCTTGAAACATGGCTTTTTACCCAAGCCTCCTGGCACACTGAAGCAAGACTTTGTCCTGAACTTCCCCCTTCTCATCAGCCAGGACATGTACCTCATCATGGATATCCTTAAAATACTGGTGTATTATCTGCCGGGACAGAGAACTACACCAGACCTTAGGAGAATGACCCACCTTTTGCTACAAAAAAAACTAAAACACTAAAATCTCAGTTTGAGCAGCCTGAGCATTACCTCCTATCCCCAGCCATAGACTTCCATCTTCCCAAACCAGACGTACAACCCTGTGGCCACTGCACCTACAAACACATCCTTACATGCACCACATACACCTTCCCCCACAATAAATACACAATTCGGCTTAGGGATCATCTGGACTGTAACTCCTGCAATGTTATTTGTGGCAGTATTTGCTCCACCTGTAATAGCTTTTACATAGGTAAAATGGCCAGAAAGTTGTCTGATAGAATCAAGAAACACTTAGCAGCCATCCGGCACTCAGACAACAAAAACGTGCTAGCCAAACACAGTCTCATTTACATTGGTTTCTTAGGATTCTAGTTTCTTATACTGAAAAGAATTCCTCACTTTGTTGGGGACATGGAAACCTTCCTGAGTGTACGAGAACTCACATACCAGCTAAGCTTGCAGGCCAACATCCCCCCCAGGCATCAGCGAAAGCGTAAACTTCAAATTAATCTGAAATGGTACATCTAACCCACCTAGTTTTTCTCTAAGACATTAACAACTACGATTAGTACATATAGAAGATAAAACTGTGCCACAGCTCCATCTGTTTGTCAACAGCAAAACTCTTCTGAAATGTTAAGCATTGTCTACCTCTACTTGTTTCAGCTGAGACCTGATTCAAGGCTCCAGAGAGCACCCCTGCATTACCAGGCTATAACTCATACCACACTTTTCGGCCATCTAACCTGGACCGGAACATCAAAGGCAGAGTTGTGTCCATAGTCATTAAGGATATCCACACCTCCAGGCTAGTTGCTCAGCATAATGCATCTGAGGTTATCCAAGTGCAACTAACTCCGGGCAAAACTGCAATACAAATTGTAGCTTGCTACAGATCCCCCACCATGCCCCAGGATTCCCACTCCTCTTTTCTTGATACACTGGAAAATATTAGGGTTCAACCAAACACCCTAATAATGGGCGATTTCAAGTACCCCACCATTAATTGGGAAAACTACTCATGTACCAACTCCTTCACTCAACGCTTTCTGGAATTCATAAATTCCAATGCCCTGGATCAACTTATCCACACCTCCACCAAGGGCAACAATATCCTAGACCTAGTCATTACCAACATGAGTGACCTGTGTTCCACACCTGAAGTCAACTCCTCGTTGGTCAGATCTGACCATAAACTAATCACCCTAGATATCCACATCCTGCCCCCACCCCCCATTAAGGAAACCATGGTAAAAAATTCTCCAAAGCCAACTTCATGCTTCTTAAGACAGAAGTGGCGAACACCCATTCAGATGGACAATACAGTTATGACTGCTGAATCCTACACAAATGCACTCTATAAGCACTTACATGAGTGCATGGACCGTGCTATCCCAAACAGAACCAAGATGCTATCCTCCAAAAAAGGAAGCAAAACTGTTGGAAAAGAGAGTAAAATCCCATGAGTGGAGGAGCTCCCTGGTCAGCCTCAGTAAGAAGCTGAGATCCCTTATAAGATCCTTCAAAGCTAGCTATGAAAACAAAATCATCACTGATTCTAGAGACAACCACAAAGCATTCTATAGCTATGTCAAGAATCTCAATGGCAACGCCCAGATCTGCTCTGAGTTACAGCACAGTGGCATGAAAATTAAAGAACCAACTGATATTGCCAATATCCTGGCAGATAAATTCAGTGCTAACTTTACCCCCCTCTCACCCCCTAAAAGGCCCATATCTATACAGGAAGAATGCAGAGTCCCTGTAATCACAACTACACAAGTAAAAGCTGCACTCTCTAAAGCCAAAAACACAGCATCCATGGGACCAGACAACATCCCAGGCTGCATTTTTCATGAACTTTAGAACGAACTGGCTCCCCACCTAAGCACCATGTTCAATCATAGCCTCATGTCAGGCTTTGTGCCCACCAACTGGCACACAGCAACAGTTATCCCACTCCACAAAGGGGGAGCCACCACTGATCCCGGGAACTATTGCCCTATTAGCCTGACGAGCCTGGTCTGTAAGGCCATGGAATGTATCATCATGGAACTCATAAACAAAGACATTGGTAACCTCCAAACTCTGGACCCCACACAGTTCGGGTTTGTGAAAGGCAGATCATGCCTCCTGAACCTGATTGACTTCTTTGAGGCAGTCACCAAAGCCGTAGACAAGGGTAAGGTGGTTCACACAGCCTATCTTGACCTTGCCAAGGCTTTCGACACCATCCCCCTTTCTGGAATTATAGCTAAACTCACTAAACTAGGTATAAATCCCTACGTCACAAGATGGGTTGCCAAATGAATCACTGACAGAACCCACACTGTAAAAGTTGCAGACTCCAAATCTGGCTTCAAACCAGTTCAGTTCTGGGACCTCTCCTGTTTGGTATCTACTTCTCTGAAGTACAGGCTAACACAGAAGGCCTTTGGCTAATGAAGTTTGCAGATGACTGCAAAGGGCCTCACTGAGACAGATGCCTGGTATGAGAGGCATGGCCTCAAGCTCAGTGCCAAAAAGTGCATTGGCATCCCCTTTGGTAAAAACTCTGTACCCATGAACTACCACATAGTCGGCAGTCTACTTAATGCCAAATGTGTGATAAGAGACCTTGGGACTCAAGTAGACAGTAGTCTCTCCTTTGATAATCACATCACCACAGTAGTCAGGAAATCCTACTACGTGGCACACCTCATCAAAAAAGGGTTCTCATCCAGGAAAAAAGAGGTCACTGTTCCCCTCTACTCGACACTCATTAGACCCATTAAAGAGTACAAGCCCCCCTTTTGGAATGTACCTCACAAGACATCTGCAGCAGCTGGAAAGGCTACAGAAGTACCTCACAAAGAGGATTACTGGCCTCAAACAGATGCCCTACACTGACCGTCTCAAAAAACTCCAGCTTTACTCCATAGCATATCACCTACTCCGAGGTGATCTCTGCCTAACATATAAAGCTATGTCAAACCCAGAGCTGTTGGACATGCTACACCTAAAGAAATCCCAATCCCTCTGAACTACATGCTCTAGGGACCTAAACCTTGTCACTACAATAAACAGGACATGCTGGAGGGATATATTCCTGTCCCAGAGACTTCCCATACTCTGGAAGAGGCTACCCATCTATGTCAAGCAAAGTTCCTCATTAGCACTCTTCAAGAAAAATCTTGATGAGTATATGGGAAATAGGAAATACACCCTGGGGATCACTTCTGTGGCTCTGCTCGACAGGGGTACAGGAAAATAACTTTCTTGGGTGGTGTAAGCTAGGGAACCTTGTTGGCTAGGCTTACTTAGGCCCTTGGGCTGATAGCCTAGTACTTACCTATGAACCTATGAACCTATGACCAATAGTGCCATCTGTTTTTCAGTCTAGTACTCATACAAACCTCTAAATGTGTATAGCACCACCTAACTGTGATCCTTAGCATTTATCAAGTTGTCACTTGTTTTGTTCTGTGCAGCAGTGCCACCTCTTTGTCAATTGTTGACTCAACATATTTTTCAGTTGTATTAATCCATGTGACAGTACCACCTATTTTTTAGAAACATACTCAAATGAACCTATAAATGAATAAGCACACCTATCTTTAATTCAAAGTTTCTGTATCTCCAATTGTTAGCTCAGTTTATTTCTAGCTTGTTACCTAATCCATTGTTCTGTTTTGGTGGTCTTTCTTTGTAAACCTGATTGGTCAGAACTGCTTATTTATTGCAAGCACAGAAGCAGCACTTGTTATTTTCTGAGTTCTAAATAATAAAAGAATGAAAGCACTGAAAAATTCAACTGTTCGGTGTGTTTTGTCGTGTGACTTCATGGGACCCTTTTCTATTTCTGCAGTTTTTAACCTCCCTCTGAGAATTCATGCATGTATGTATGCGTGTGTGTGTGTGTGTGTGTGTGTGTGTGTGTGTGTGTGTGTGTGTGTGTGTGTATATATATATATACATATATACATATATATATGTGTGTGTGTGTGTGTGTGTGTGTGTGTGTGTGTGTGTGTGTGTGTGTGTGTGTATATATATATATATATATATATATATATATATATATATATATATATATTATATGTATATGGATCTACTTTGACCCATCGAAATAACACTTCAGCAAAACTCAGTTTCGCTAGTCTGGTTTCATGAACGTACATTTCTCTGGAAATGCACTTTCGCGAAACTACAGGTCACCAAGATTGTTGCTGGAGATCATGGTACAGTGAGGCTGAGGGAACTTTCACTTTTCCCCACTGTAGTGCTATCTCGGAGTTGGTATATATTAGTAGTGGGGGTGTGGGGGGGCAGAGGGGGGCTTGCACTCCTGCATAATGTACTGTAGTGTATTTGTTTTTTTTTTTTTTTTTTAATTGTTTGGCAATCTATAGTTTTGCAAAAGTGCATTTCCAGAGAAATGTACTTTTGTGAAACCAGACTAGCGAAACTGAGTTTTGCTGAAGTGTTATTTTGATCGGTCAAAGTAAACCCAGATATATATATATATATATATATATATATATATATATATATATATATATATATATATATATATATACACATATATACACATATATACAGTGTGGCTGGATTACCTGTCCTTATGTGCAAAATGCAGTTTGTTTCATTGGGGAATTAATGAGTAGTTTTAGCTACCCATAATAATAAGTTTATTTTATTCTTACCTTACTTAGTGGTGGTCACTCATTCAAGATGCCAGTCAGTAGAGTTGAACTTATTTAGGACAATGCGAATGCTGTGTTCCAGCTTTTGACAGTTCAGTTTTGTTGCTAAAAAGAAGTATTCAAAGCTCTCCAGGTTAACTGAGTTCATGTTCATTAGATGGATTGTTCTTGACGAGGCTACATTTTTCCAAATGGCACAGGTAGGTTCATAGTGACTAAGTTTGTTTAGTGGTGTGCCAGAAAGTGGAAAGCTTTGTAAATGTTTTGTTAAAATCCAGTCTATGGAGTAATTTTTTCCTGTTTTGGGGCCATAACACGAGTTTGTAATCATTTGTGAGAAGCTTAGAAACTGTAGTTGATAGTCTGGCATTTCCAGGATTTGTTGCTTCCAACAAATGGCGAAGTTTGAGGGCGGCCACGATGGTGCAGCAGTTAGCATTGCCACCTCACAGCAAGAGGTTCTCTGGTTTGATCCTCAGCTGGGGTGCCTTCTGTGCGTAGTCTGCATGTTCTCCCTGTGGTCGCGTGGGTTTCCTCCGGGTGCTCCAGTTTCCTCCCAAAGACATGCTGTAGGTGGATTTGACACTCTAAATTGGCCCTAGGCATGAGTGCGTGCATGTGTGTGCCTTCTGTGAAAGGTTGGGTGCCGGGCTGGCAACTCGACACTGTAAAACTCCACTGCCAATCATGAGCAGACAGGTGATCTGCTCTGGCGACGCCTAACTGGGAAAAGCCAGAAGAAGAACAAATGGCGAAGTCCCAGAAAAGAATGACTTCACCTGTGCAGTTGTAACTGAACCAACTGAGTGTACTTGTATACGTTATTTTCCTTTGCTGGTTTAAAGTAGGCACATCTAATACTGAATTGGTTTTCTTTCCTACTGTCATGGTTACTAGTATGTTTTTTTCCTGACCAGGATGAAGTCTTGATGGCAATGTGATAGTGCCCATTCTCAGTACACTGCCAAAACTGTACAACACTTGCATAACATAGTCTGATAAACTGAAGTCTCAGTCTGGAATGCATGGTTTCTAGCCATGTTTCTGAGTCTCCTAAAATATTTAATTTTAGAGGTTGTTCTTTGGAAACCTGAGAGCTTGTTACACATGCATCTGCTGTTTACATGAATAATTATATCATTTTATACCATACTAGCTTATTGTTACACTACATCTAGTATCACAGCTGGGTTCAGCATCACCTGCAATGATAAGTATATCTGTGAAAGTACTAGGAAATTGGGTGAGAGGTATATTGCTTTGGCCCTGTAGTTGCACTTGCCTAATGTTTCTAGCTATTGCTTTGTTAAGTGGGTTAAGGAAGGGATGATGTATTCTGTAATACTGTGTTTATTTATGACAATAGAGCATTCTTTAGCTTGGTCATTAACATTCTTATAGTAGTAAAAGGATAATGCTAAGATTAGGGAAGTTTTACCTTGTGGCTGCAGTGATCGATAATCTAATTGTACAAACTGATTCATTCTGATCAGCTTTTTGTAGACTTGGTTTGCTGTTGACTTAGTCATAGGAAAATAAAATGCCTGAGCTCTGAGCAGTGGTTCCAAGAACACTGGTTGGAATTAGAAAGAGAAAGCTTTTACTGCTTTTGAAGATTTTGTTCAGATATGCACTAGGACACAAGGTGACCTGTACTGTTGACAAAGACGGTCCACAGCCAAGAGAATGGGTAAGGAGTAACAAGAAAAAGGGAGGTAAATTACTGAAAAGCAGCCTCTCTTGTCACTGTAGGATTAGCAGAGATACAAGAAGGAGGAAACCTCTGCTGTCATCAAGGACCATGAGAAGCCAACGAAATTTGTAGTACAGTGAGGGGATTAACAGGAAGAAGTTTCTGTTGTCACTACACTCTCCTCAGAAAGTTGTTTTAGTTTTTTTGGCTGTGTTAATATACACCCTGTGCTTCCACCAAAGACTATCTTAATCTAAGAGAAAAGATAAAAGTAGGGAAAAGCTACTGCACTCATCCAAATTCTCAAAGTGAAGATTATGAATTAAAAAGAATTAGATGTACTGTTACAGATGGAAATGAAGAGATAACAGATGGGATATTAAATAGCCTTTACTGAACATAATGAGAACAATGAACATGCCATTCGTATACATATACATTTACAGGTACAAGTACATGGGCTGTAATACAGATGTTTGTGCACAAGTCTCACCTACTTAGATATGCCCACACCTAAGAGAGTTTCGGCATGTGTAAATGTTGTTTATTTATTTATATTTGTTTTCTGGGATAGAGCACTGATCTCCATAGACCTTTTTCAGACTCAGCCCAGGAGTGGTGTCTGGTTAAGTGACTTGTTCAAAGTCACACAGTTAGGTTCATAGGTGTGCACTACGCTAATGGCCCTGGAGCCTTTACAAGCCTAGCCCATAGAAGTGCCCTGGCATTGTGCCACCTGATGTTAATTCCCAGTGCCTCTATCAAGTAGAGCACTGGAGTGATCCCTGGGGTGAATTTTCTATTACCCATCCACTCATCAAGATTTCTCTTGAAGAGGGCCAGTGAGGTGCTCTGCCTGATATGTATGGGAAGTCTATTCCAGAGCATGGGCAGTCTCTGGGTGAGGAACCTGTCCCTAGAGCATGTTCTGCTGATTGTGGTAATGAGGTTGAGGTCTCTGGGGCGTGTGGTGTGGAGGGATTGGGATTTCTTTAGATGTAGCCTTTCTAACAGAGCTGGGTCAGACATGGCTTTGTAAGTCAAGCAGAGATCACCTCTAAGTAGGAGATATGAGACAGAGAATAGCTGGAGTCTTTTGAGTCTGTCCGTGTAGGACATGTGTTTAATGCCTACAATCCTCTTTGTGTGGTACTTCTGTGGCCTCTCCAGCTGTTGCAGTGTCTTGTGAGGTACATGCCAAATGGGGTATTATACTCAATGATTGGTCTAATGATGGAAGAGTAGAGAGAGACAATAACCTCTTTCTGCCTGGATGCAAAACCCTTGGTAATGAGATGTGCCATATAGAACGACTTTCTGACCACTGGCAATGTGGTGGTCGAAGGAGGGGTTGCTGTCAACCTGTGTCCCCAGATCTCTTATAACACCTTC